>NC_053125.1:38344995-38364995 GCF_010015445.1 Perca fluviatilis
ACACACACACACACACACACACACACACACACACACACACACACACACATACAGTGTTATGTTTCTTTATACAGATGCTTATTATCAGCTTTATTATAAACACACACACACACACACACACACACACACACACACACACACACACACACACACACACATACAGGTGTTATGTTTCTTTATACAGATGCTTTATTATAACACACACAAAACACACATACAGTTATGTTTCTTTATACAGATGCCTATTATAACACAACACACACACATACAGTTATGTTTCTTATACAGATGCCTTATTATAACACACAACACACACACACACACACACACACATACAGGTGATGTTTCTTATACAGATGTTTATTATAACACACACACACACACATACAGTTATGTTTCTTTATACAGATGCCTTATTATAACACACACACACACACATACAGTTATGTTTCTTTATACAGATGCCTTATTATACACACACACACACACACACACACACACACACATACAGGTGTTATGTTTCTTATACAGATGCTTTATTATAACACACACACACACACATACAGTTATGTTTCTTTATACAGATGCCTTATTATAACACACACACACACACACACACACACACACACATACAGGTGTTATGTTTCTTTATACAGATGCTTTATTATAACACACACACACACACATACAGTTATGTTTCTTTATACAGATGCTTTATTATCAGCTTTATTATAAACACACACACACACACACACACACACACACACACACACACACACACACACACACACACACACACACACACACACACACACACATACAGGTGTTATGTTTCTTTATACAGATGCTTTATTATCAGCTTTATTATCAGCTTTATTATAACACACACACTCATCATTTCATCTCTTTGTTCATTTCTAAAGGCAGCAGAGAAACTAACACATTATTTATATAATATATTTATTATTTATATATTAATCTGTTTAATTTCAAATATTAAATCTTTAGAGAAACATGGTTCTTTGTTGTTGTGAACTTATTCTATCATAATAATAAAACAGTAATTTATTAATATATTACTGTTATCAGTAAAGACTAGAAGAAGAAGTGTAAACCAGCTTAATGTTCAGAGATTTCTTCACACGTCACTGTTCACCAAGAAGAAGAGAGAATAAAACGTTTGGATCATCCTGGAGAGATCAGTGAGAGTTTAATCATCTAGAGAGGTACATAAAGATAACTGGTACTGTTGTACTATTACAATAACACAATCATGTTATTAATACAAAACGTTAATAAGAGTCATATTTTCTATTTAAAAAAAAATGGTGTAACAAACCGCCCCTACGGTTCAGCATGCATGTTAACTATAGATTAATATCACCATAACCTTAGAGTGAAGTAGAGTTTAACTGCTGCTGTGAAACCAGCTCTACATGATCAGAGGTAGACCTGGGAGGAAGGGGGCAGAGACCAGAGCTAGGACAAGCTTCTGGCTACAGTTTTTCAGCCAGCATATCTCCACCAGACTCCATGTAAATAATCAGGACTTTTAGCGTGTATAGAGCCAGCATATCTCCACCAGACTCCATGTAAATAATCAGGACTTTTAGCGTGTATAGAGCCAGCATATCTCCACCAGACTCCATGTAAATAATCAGGACTTTTAGCGTGTATAGAGCCAGCATATCTCCACCAGACTCCATGTAAATAATCAGGACTTTTAGCGTGTATAGAGCCAGCATATCTCCACCAGACTCCATGTAAATAATCAGGACTTTCGCGGTATAGAGCCAGCATATCTCCACCAGACTCCATGTAAATAATCAGGACTTTTAGCGTGTATAGAGCCAGCATATCTCCCCCAGACTCCATGTAAATAATCAGGACTTTTAGCGTAGTATAGAGCCAGCATATCTCCACCAGACTCCATGTAAATAATCAGGACTTTTAGCGTGTATAGAGCCAGCATATCTCCACCAGACTCCATGTTAATATCAGGACTTTTAGCAAGTGGTACAGCATATCTCCACCAGACTCCATGTAAATAATCAGGACTTTTAGTGTGTATAGAGCCAGCATATCTCCACCAGACTCCATGTAAATAATCAGGACTTTTAGTGTGTATAGAGCCAGCATATCTCCACCAGACTCCATGTAAATAATCAGGACTTTTAGCGTGTATAGAGCCAGCATATCTCCACCAGACTCCAGCAAATAATCAGGACTTTAGCGTGTATAGAGCCAGCATATTTACACCAGACTCCATGTAAATAATCAGGACTTTTAGTGTGTATAGAGCCAGCATATCTCCACCAGACTCCATGTAAATAATCAGGACTTTAGCGGTATAGAGCCAGCATAACCCGCTACCTGAACACTGATGACATCATGTCATCTCCGCTCTCTGGGCATGCTCAGAGTGTAACAGATCAGCTGCCTGGAGTCTGTCAGTCGTCCTCAGCATGCCGGACCGAGAACAGATGGCATTGCAGCCCCGGGCCCGCCAGAGATACGGTGCCCGTGGCCAGAGACAGACGGCTCAGTCTTCACAGTAGAGACTCAACAGGGTCCAGGTCTACAGAGAGACAGACAGGTTCAGGTCTACAGAGACAGACAGGTTCAGGTCTACAGAGAGACAGACAGGTTCAGGTCTACAGAGAGACTCAGACAGGTTCAGGTCTACAGAGACACACAGGTTCAGGTCTACAGAGACAGACAGGTTCAGGTCTACAGAGAGACAGACAGGTTCAGGTCTACAGAGACTCAGACAGGTTCAGGTCTACAGAGACTCAGACAGGTTCAGGTCTACAGAGACTCAGACAGGTTCAGGTCTACAGAGAGATGAAGCTGATGAAGATGATGAAGATGATGAAGATGATGGTGGTCCTGGTCCTGGTCCTCTCTGGTCTCCTCTGTGTCTCAGCAGACGGTAAGATCCAGTCTGATATAATCTCTGATGGTTTAAGGCGAGACACTACAGGTGAATAGGGATTTTTTTTAACTAGCAGATATCACCATGACACTCTGCCAGTTGATTACTTACATTAAGATGAGAAAACAATATATTACAAGTTGTCTGTAATTTAATGTTTAAATATGCAAATTAGGCATTATCTAATGAAAAATGCGCTAATTTGCAGATATTTTAAAAAACGAGTATTGGATAAAGCTACGTTCAAAATTATTTTTTCATTGTGTTCACATATTAGATGGGAAAAAAATTACAGAGGGATTTATGGATATCTACTTTTGTTATCCTGTAAATCAGAATATACTGTCAATAGCCTTAAAAAACGATTTTCGTTTTCGATTTGGAATAAAATGTTATATAAATCAGGCTAGGAATAATATATTTACAAATCCCTCTGTAATTGTCTTCATAATATAACTAGGTACAAGACTGGAATGTGTGGTGTATAAAGGTGCTACTGAGGTGGAGATTTCGTTCTTAGAGTATGAGAGAAAAGTCATTTTGAGAAAACGCGCTTTAAAGATTTTTATAGCAAAATTCCACTAATTTCTGTTGAAAGCCATGAATTACAGACACATATCCCTTCAGGTCCAAGTAAGATCCATGTTTCTCACTGTTTAACATCCACAACTCATTATTGCTTCATCCATCACTGATCATAACATCCAAAACAACACATGAACATGGCCTTCAACTGAAGACCATTACATCACTAACTTCGAACTGGCAGAACACAACCATTACACAGCCTAGTTCCCCCAAGTTAGTTTACGGTCTACATATCCATGCCAGTACCATATGTAGGGCCCTCCTCCATCTCCTGCTGGTGTCGTCTCACTATTTTGGCTGTGCTTACACTTTTACGGCCTCCGCTTTCCACTGGCGGTATGGACACTATTGGCTTTGAGATCCGAACCATGTCGTCATCCTTCATTGCATTAACAGTCTGGGCTCTGAAGCCACAATGTCTCCATCACAGCCAGCATGGCAGAGGCAGCCTCACTGAATGTACAAATAGCCTTCATGGCTGGGTCAGACCGACAGGTCAGAGAGAGAGACAGGCTCAGTGACCACCGACTGGGTCAGAAAGACAGGTGAGAGAGAGAGACAGACTCAGTGACCACCGACTGGGTCAGACCGACAGGTCAGAGAGAGAGACAGGCTCAGTGACCACCGACTGGGTCAGAAAGACAGGTGAGAGAGAGAGACAGACTCAGTGACCACCGACTGGGTCAGACAGACAGGTCAGAGAGAGAGACAGACTCAGTGACCACCAGCTGGGTCAGACAGACAGGTCAGAGAGAGAGAGACAGGCTCAGTGACCACCAACTGGTTCAGACAGACATGTCAGAGAGAGAGAGACAGGCTCAGTGACCACCAACTGGTTCAGACAGACATGTCAGAGAGAGAGAGACAGGCTCAGTGACCACCAGCTGGGTCAGACAGACATGTCAGAGAGAGAGAGACAGGCTCAGTGACCACCGACTGGGTCAGACAGACAGGTCAGAGAGAGAGAGACAGGCTCAGTGACCACCAACTGGGTCAGACAGACAGGTCAGAGAGAGAGAGACAGGCTCAGTGACCACCAACTGGGTCAGACAGACAGGTCAGAGAGGAGAGAGGCAGTGACCACCAACTGGGTCAGACAGACAGGTAAGAGAGAGACAGGCTCAGTGACCACCAACTGGGTCCGCAACAGGTCAGAGAGAGAGAGACAGGCTCAGTGACCACCAACTGGGTCAGACAAACAGTTTAGAGAGAGAGACAGGCTCAGTGACCACCAACTGGGTCAGACAGACAGGTCAGAGAGAGAGACAGGCTCAGTGACCACCAACTGGGTCGAACAGACAGGTCAGAGAGAGAGAGAGACAGGCTCAGGTACCACCAACTGGGTCAGACAGACAGGTCAGAGAGAGGAACAGGCTCAGTGACCACCAACTGCGTCAGACAGACAGGTCAGAGAGAGAGACAGGCTCAGTGACCACCAACTGGGTCAGACAGACAAGTTAGAGAGAGAGACAGGCTCAGTGACCACCAACTGGGTCGAACAGACAGGGCGAGAGAGACAGGCCAGTGACCACCAACTGGGTCAGACAGACAGGTCAGAGAGAGAGAGACAGGCTCAGTGACCACCAACTGGGTCATATAGACAGGTCGAGAGAGCGATCAGTGCACCAACTGCGGTCAGACAGACAGGTCAGAGAGAGAGAGGCGCTCAGTGACCACCAACTGGGTCAGACAGACAGGTGAGAGAGAGAGACAGGCTCAGTGACCACCAACTGGGTCAGACAGACAAGTTAGAGAGAGAGAGACAGGCTCGAGTGACCACCAACTGGGTCAGACAGACAGGTCAGAGAGAGAGACAGGCTCAGTGACCACCAACTGGGTCAGACAGACAGGTCAGAGAGAGAGAGACAGGCTCAGTGACCACCAACTGGGTCAGACAGACAGGTCAGAGAGAGAGAGAGACAGGCTCAGTGACCACACTAGCGGTCAGACAGACAGGTCAGAGAGAGGAACAGGCTCAGTGACCACCAACTGGGTCAGATAGACAGATCAGAGAGAGAGAGAGACAGGCTCAGTGACCACCAACGGGTCAGACAGACAGGTCAGAGAGAGAGAGACAGGCTCAGTGACCACCAACTGGGTCAGACAGACAGGTCAGAGAGAGAGAGACAGGCTCAGTGACCAACCGGCACTGGTCAGACAGACAAGTTAGAGAGAGAGACAGGCTCAGTGACCAAACCAGCTGGGTCAGACAGGTCAGAGAGAGAGAGACAGGCTCAGTGACCACCAACTGGTCAGACAGACAGGTCAGAGAGAGAGAACAGGCTCAGTGACCACCAACTGGGTCAGACAGACAAGTTAGAGAGAGAGAGACAGGCTCAGTGACCACCAACTGGGTCGGACAGACAGGTCAGAGAGAGAGAACAGGCTCAGTGACCACCAACTGAGTCAGACAGACATGTCAGAAGAGAGAGACAGGCTCAGTGACCACCAACTGGGTCAGACAGACAGGTCAGAGAGAGAGAGACAGGCTCAGTGACCACCAACTGAGTCAGACAGACATGTCAGAGAGAGAGACGACGGCTCATTGACCACCAACTGAGTCAGACAGACATGTCAGAGAGAGAGACAGGCTCAGTGACCACCAACTGAGTCAGACAGACATGTCAGAGAGAGAGAGACAGGCTCAGTGACCACCAACTGAGTCAGACAGACATGTCGTAGAGAGAGACAGGCTCAGTGACCACCAACTGAGTCAGACAGACATGTCAGAGAGAGAGACAGGCTCAGTGACCACCAACTGAGTCAGACAGACATGTCAGAGAGAGACGAAGCTCAGTGACCACCAACTGAGTCAGACAGACATGTCAGAGAGAGAGACGGGCTCAGTGACCACCAACTGAGTCAGACAGACATGTCAGAGAGAGAGAGACAGGCTCAGTGACCACCAACTGCAGTCAGACAGACTATCCAGAGAGAGAGAGACAGGCTCAGTGACCACCAACTGAGTCGAACAGACATGTCAGAGAGAGAGACGGGCTCAGTGACCACCAACTGAGTCAGACAGACATGTCAGAGAGAGAGAGACTGCAGTGACCACCAACTGGGTCAGACAGACATGTCAGAGAGAGAGAGACAGGCTCAGTGACCACCAACTGGGTCAGACAGACATGTCAGAGAGAGAGAGACAGGCTCAGTGACCAGTCAGAACAACAGAGATTCAGCAGCTGATCTTCTGTCTGTTTCTCTCCAGAGTTTCATGAGGACCTTGCTATCGGCGGCTGTTCAGACTCTGATGGAGAGAACATGTATTCTCTGGATGGAGAAGAGACGTGGTACGCAGACTTCATCAACAAGAGAGGAGTCGACCCTCAGCCCAGTTTCATAGATCATATTACCTTCCCAGGAGGTTATCAACAAGCTGAGGCTAATCAACAGATCTGCAGAGCGAACCTGAAAGTAGATCGCGAGGCTTATAAGAATCCTCCTCTGCAGCTCGGTAAGAGAAACAGTAAATTATTCGGTCTCTTTGATTCACTTCTGATTATAGATATTTGTGCTGCTGATAAACACTGATTATAAATGTACTCAATGCTTTAATAATATTTTTATTTGCATAAAGAGCTTTAGGACTTTAGTTTCAAAACCAACTGACATGATTTAATCTTTATTTTAATATTTCTTTATACACATTATAAACATGTCGACAAGCCTCAATTAACATCTTTAATTTTAATTAATGACTGAAACTCATCAGACTTTATTTCTTTATTACTATTTATTTCTACATTTATCAAGATTGGATCAATAAATGTAGTTGATTGATAGTATTCATTACCCATAAGAAAGGGACATGTTTTATTTGATTTAACGAACCACCTGCAGAGACATCACATAGCAACAACAAGATGACAGCATGGATCATCACAGTGATCAGATAATGTCACTGAAAACTGATGGTCAACTGGGAAACAGTTTCCTGAATCAGCATTCTGCTCTAACTCTCTGTGTCCAGACCCTCCTTCCAGTCCGATGGTGTACACCAAAGAAGCCGTGGAGCTCCGAGAGAAGAACACCCTCATCTGTTATGTGACTGGTTTCTATCCTGCTCCTGTCATCTTCTCCTGGACAAAGAACGGAGAGAACGTCACCGAAGGAAGCAGCACCAACGTTCCCTACCCCAACAAAGATGGTTCCTTCAACCAGTTCTCCAGACTGGACTTCATCCCACAGCTGGGAGACATCTACAGCTGTACAGTCAACCATCTGGCCCTGGACCAGCCACTGACCAGGATCTGGGGTCAGACAACTTTATTTACACTCACACTAAATACAGTCAGCTCATTAACCAACCACTGACCAGGATCTGGGGTCAGACAACATTTATTTACACTCACACTAAATACAATCAGCTCGTTAACCAACCACTGACCAGAATCTGGGGTCAGACAACTTTATTTACACTCACACTAAATACAATCAGCTCATTAACCAACCACTGACCAGAATCTGGGGTCAGACAACTTTATTTACACTCTCACTAAATACAATCAGCTCATTAACCAACCACTGTCCAGAATCTGGGGTCAGACAACTTTATTTACACTCTCACTAAATACAATCAGCTCATTAACCAACCACTGACCAAAATTCGGGGTCAGACAACTTTATTTACACTCTCACTAAATACAATCAGCTCATTAACCAACCACTGACCAGAATCTGGGGTCAGACAACTTTATTTACACTCTCACTAAATACAATCAGCTCATTAACCAACCACTGACCAGAATCTGGGTCAGACAACTTTATTTATACTCACACTAAATACAATCAGCTCATTAACCAACCACTGACCAGGATCTGGGGTCAGACAACTTTATTTACACTCACACTAAATACAATCAGCTCATTAACCAACCACTGACCAGAATCTGGGTCAGAACACTTTATTTACACTAACAAATACAGTCAGCTCATTAACCAACCACTGACCAGGATCTGGGGTCAGACAACTTTATTTATACTCACACTAAATACAATCAGCTCATTAACCAACCACTGACCAGAATCTGGGGTCAGACAACTTTATTTATACTCTCACTAAATACAATCAGCTCATTAACCAACCACTGACCAGAATCTGGGGCAGACAACTTTATTTACACTCACACTAAATACAATCAGCTCATTAACCAACCACTGACCAGAATCTGGGGTCAGACAACTTTATTTATACTCTCACTAAATACAATCAGCTCATTAACCAACCACTGACCAGAATCTGGGGTCAGACAACTTTATTTACACTCTCACTAAATACAATCAGCTCATTAACCAACCACTGACCAGAATCTGGGGTCAGACAACTTTATTTATACTCACACTAAATACAATCAGCTCATTAACCAACCACTGACCAGAATCTGGGGTCAGACAACTTTATTTACACTCACACTAAATACAATCAGCTCATTAACCAACCACTGACCAGAATCTGGGGTCAGACAACTTTATTTACACTCACACTAAATACAATCAGCTCATTAACCAACCACTGACCAGAATCTGGGGTCAGACAACTTTATTTACACTCACACTAAATACAATCAGCTCATTAACCAACCACTGACCAGAATCTGGGGTCAGACAACTTTATTTACACTCACACTAAATACAGTCAGCTCATTAACCAACCACTGACCAGAATCTGGGGTCAGAAAACTTTATTTACACTCTCACTAAATACAATCAGCTCATTAACCAACCACTGACCAGAATCTAGGGTCAGACAACTTTATTTACACTCACACTAAATACAATCAGCTCATTAACCAACCACTGACCAGAATCTGGGGTCAGACAACTTTATTTACACTCACACTAAAAATAAGCTCATTAACCAACCACTGACCAGAATCTGGGGTCAGACAACTTTATTTACACTCACACTAAATACAGTCAGCTCATTAACCAACCACTGACCAGAATCTGGGTCAGACAACTTTATTACACTCTCACTAAATACAGTCAGCTCATTAACCAACCACTGACCAGGATCTGGGGTCAGACAACTTTATTTATACTCTCACTAAATACAATCAGCTCATTAACCAACCACTGACCAGAATCTGAGGTCAGACAACTTTATTTACACTACACTAAATACAATCAGCTCATTAACCAACCACTGACCAGAATCTGGGGTCAGACAACTTTATTTACACTCACACTAAATACAATCAGCTCATTAACAAACCACTGACCAGAATCTGGGGTCAGACAACTTTATTTACACCACACTAAATACAGTCAGCTCATTAACCAACCACTGACCAGAATCTGGGGTCAGAAAACTTTATTTACACTCTCACTAAATACAATCAGCTCATTAACCAACCACTGACCAGAATCTAGGGTCAGACAACTTTATTTACACTCACACTAAATACAATCAGCTCATTAACCAACCACTGACCAGAATCTGGGGTCAGACAACTTTATTTACACTACACCAAATACAGTCAGCTCATTAACCAACCACTGACCAGAGTCAGAGTCAGACAACTTTATTTACACTCTCACTAAATACAGTCAGCTCATTAACCAACCACTGACCAGGATCTGGGGTCAGACAACTTTATTTATACTACTCACAATACAATCAGCTCATTAACCAACCACTGACCAGAATCTGGGGTCAGACAACTTTATTTACACTCACACTAAATACAATCAGCTCATTAACCAACCACTGACCAGGATCTGGGGTCAGACAACTTTATTTACACTCACACTAAATACAATCAGCTCATTAACAAACCACTGACCAGAATCTGGGGTCAGACAACTTTATTTACACTCACACTAAATACAGTCAGCTCATTAACCAACCACTGACCAGAATCTGGGGTCAAACAACTTTATTTATACTCTCACTAAATACAATCAGCTCATTAACCAACCACTGACCAGGATCTGGGGTCAGACAACTTTATTTACACTCACACTAAATACAATCAGCTCATTAACCAACCACTGACCAGAATCTGAGGTCAGACAACTTTATTTACACTCACACTAAATACAATCAGCTCATTAACCAACCACTGACCAGAATCTGGGGTCAGACAACTTTTTTATACTCTCACTAAATACAATCAGCTCATTAACCAACCACTGACCAGAATCTGGGGTCAGACAACTTTATTTATACTCTCACTAAATACAATCAGCTCATTAACCAACCACTGACGACAATCTGGGTCAAACAACTTTATTTACACTCACACTATATACAGTCAGCTCATTAACCAACCACGGACAGAATCTGGGTCAGACAACTTTATTTACACTCACACTAGATACAATCAGCTCATTAACCAACCACTGACCAGAATCCGGGGTCAGACAACTTTATTTACACTCACACTAAATACAGTCAGCTCATTAACCAACCACTGACCAGGATCTGGGGTCAGACAACTTTATTTACACTCACACTAAATACAATCAGCTCATTAACAAACCACTGACCAGAATCTGGGGTCAGACAACTTTATTTACACTCACACTAAATACAATCAGCTCATTAACCAACCACTGACCAGGATCTGGGGTCAGACAACTTTATTTATACTCTCACTAAATACAATCAGCTCATTAACCAACCACTGACCAGGATCTGGGGTCAGACAACTTTATTTACACTCACACTAAATACAATCAGCTCATTAACCAACCACTGACCAGGATCTGGGGTCAGACAACTTTATTTATACTCTCACTAAATACAATCAGCTCATTAACAAACCACTGACCAGAATCTGGGGTCAGACAACTTTATTTACACTCACACTAAATACAATCAGCTCATTAACCAACCACTGACCAGGATCTGGGGTCAGACAACTTTATTTATACTCTCACTAAATACAATCAGCTCATTAACAAACCACTGACCAGGATCTGGGGTCAGACAACTTTATTTACACTCACACTAAATACAATCAGCTCATTAACCAACCACTGACCAGGATCTGAGGTCAGACAACTTTATTTACACTCACACTAAATACAATCAGCTCATTAACCAACCACCCGACCAGAATCTGGGGTCAGACAACTTTATTTATACTCACACTAAATACAATCAGCTCATTAACCAACCACTGACCAGGATCTGGGGTCAGACAACTTTATTTATACTCTCACTAAATACAATCAGCTCATTAACCAACCACTGACCAGAATCTGGGTCAGACAACTTTATTTAACTCACACTATATACAATCAGCTCATTAACCAACCACTGACCAGAATCTGGTCAGACAACTTTATTTACACTCACACTAGATACAATCAGCTCATTAACCAACCACTGACCAGAATCTGGGGTCAGACAACTTTATATTATACTATACTCACTAAATACAATCAGCTCATTAACCAACCACTGACCAGAATCTGGGTCAGACAACTTTATTTACACTCACACTATATACAGTCAGCTCATTAACCAACCACTGACCAGAATCTGGGTCAGACAACTTTATTTACACTCACACTATATACAGTCAGCTCATTAACCAACCACTGACCAGAATCTGAGGTCAGACAACTTTATTTACACTCACAAATACAATCAGCTCATTAACCAATCACTGGCCAGAATCTGGGGTCAGACAACTTTATTTACACTCACACTAAATACAGTCAGCTCATTAACCAACCACTGACCAGAATCTGGGTCAAACACTTTATTTACACTCACACTAAATACAATCAGCTCATTAACCAACCACTGACCAGAATCTGGGGTCAGACAACTTTATTTACACTCTCACTAAATACAATCAGCTCATTAACCAACCACTGACCAGAATCTGGGGTCAGACAACTTTATTTACACTCTCACTAAATACAATCAGCTCATTAACCAACCACTGACCAGAATCTGGGGTCAGACAACTTTATTTACACTCACACTAAATACAATCAGCTCATTAACCAACCACTGACCAGAATCTGGGTCAGACAACTATTTATACTCTCACTAAATACAGTCAGCTCATTAACAACCACTGACCAGAATCTGGGGTCAGACAACTTTATTTATACTCTCACTAAATACAGTCAGCTCATTAACCAACCACTGACCAGAATCTGGGTTCAGACAACTTTATTTACACTCACACTAAATACAATCAGCTCATTAACTAATCACTGACCAGAATCTGGGGTCAGACAACTTTATTTATACTCACACTAAATACAATCAGCTCATTAACCAACCACTGACCAGGATCTGGGGTCAGACAACTTTATTTACACTCTCACTAAATACAATCAGCTCATTAACCAACCACTGACCAGAATCTGGGGTCAGACAACTTTATTTATACTCTCACTAAATACAATCAGCTCATTAACCAACCACTGACCAGAATCTGGGGTCAGACAACTTTATTTATACTCTCACTAAATACAATCAGCTCATTAACCAACCACTGACCAGAATCTGGGGTCAGACAACTTTATTTACACTCCACTAGATACAATCAGCTCATTAACCAATCACTGACCAGAATCTGGGGTCAGACAACTTTATTTATACTCACACTAAATACAATCAGCTCATTAACCAACCACTGACCAGAATCTGGGTCAGACAACTTTATTTATACTCACACTAAATACAATCAGCTCATTAACCAACCACTGACCAGAATCTGGGTCAGACAACTTTATTTATACTCACACTAAATACAATCAGCTCATTAACCAACCACTGACCAGGATCTGGGGTCAGACAACTTTATTTACACTCTCACTAAATACAATCAGCTCATTAACCAACCACTGACCAGGATCTGGGGTCAGACAACTTTATTTACACTCACACTAAATACAATCAGCTCATTAACCAACCACTGACCAGAATCTGGGGTCAGACAACTTTATTTACACTCACACTAAATACAATCAGCTCATTAACCAACCACTGACCAGAATCTGGGGTCAGACAACTTTATTTACACTCACACTAAATACAATCAGCTCATTAACCAACCACTGACCAGGATCTGGGGTCAGACAACTTTATTTACACTCACACTAAATACAATCAGCTCATTAACCAACCACTGACCAGAATCTGGGGTCAGACAACTTTATTTATACTCTCACTAAATACAATCAGCTCATTAACCAACCACTGACCAGAATCTGGGGTCAGACAACTTTATTTACACTCACACTAAATACAATCAGCTCATTAACCAACCACTGACCAGAATCAGGGTCAGACAACTTTATTTCACTCACACTAAATACAATCAGCTCATTAACCAACCACTGACCAGAATCTGGGGTCAGACAACTTTATTATACACTCTACTAAATGCAATAAGCTCATTAACCAACCACTGACCAGAATCTGGGTCAGACAACTTTATTTATACACTCACTAAATACAATCAGCTCATTAACCAACCACTGACCAGGATCTGGGTTCAGACAACTTTATTTACACTCACACTAAATACAATCAGCTCATTAACTTCATCGGGCGAGCGTAGCCCGCATGGAAACACGACACACATATTTTGCACGACACATATACATGCATGTCGATGATGACATATTACATATGATGACATATATATATATGATGACACATATGACATATTATGATGAAATGATATATTATTTATTTTATTATTATTATTATTATATTTATTTTATTTTATGACATACATATACATATATATATATGATGATATATTATATGATGATGATATATGACATATATATATGATGGTACGATGACATATATATATATATATGATGTATATATATATATATGATGTAATGATGTGGCGGAGAGAGATATATATATATGATGATATATATATATATGATGATGATATAGGATATATATATGGGAGGAATGAGGAGGAGAGAGGAGGAGGAGAGAGAGAGAGGAGGGAATGAGGAGGAGAGAGAGAGAGGGAGGAAGGGAGGAGGAGAGAGAGAGAGAGAGAGAGGAGTGGAGAGAGAGAGAGGTGGGAGGAGGAGGGAAGGAGGGAGGGAGCTGGCTCAGCCCGCTGGAGCAGCCTCCCGCTCCGGGGCCGGGGCACATCTCTACGGGCTGTGCGGCGATGAGCTGAAGTGAGCCCTTCGCTACGACTGGAACCATCCTTAGTCATCAGATAGAGCTGTGGTAATGAGAGGTGAATAGACGAACATTGTAAAAGGCTTCCAGTTGTTCCCTGTTGCTACTACGACAACCTTGTGATCAAGATGCTAGGATTGATGCTTTTTCATCTAATATTTCACCACTAAAGTCATTCAGCCAATCAGAGTTCCAGCTGCTGGTTAAGAAGTCATGTGTTGCTAGGCAGCAGATGTTGATTGTATAAAGAAGTCAAACAGTGACTCTAAGGAATGTAGATGATACAGGAAAACTATACTACACTGCATTTATTTATGCTGCAGAAATACAAACAGTTATAAAGTACAATAAAAATATTCTATCTTTCTTTAATCTTCTCATCAATAAAAAAGCTCCGTTGCCTAAAACATGAAGAACTGTTTCTGTGAGCCTATTTACAGTATCTGTTAATGACCAGATGATATTACAGTCAGCTCAGCCAATCAGAACCCCAGCTGCTGGTTGTGTCATGTGTTGCTAGTGTTGTTTAATTGGTATCGATGATGCGTTGCTGTGTAGAGAGGAATCTGCCGACACTGTTTCTTGATTATAAAGGTTTGATATCGGGTGATGACTCAGAAATGATGTAGGGAGACCTCAGAGATGACGACCAGTCCGATGATTACAAATCAAGTGCAGCTTTATTCAAACAGTGAACAAACTTTTATGACACTGGGACAACCATGAGCATACAGACACGTCTGCCCAAGGATGAACCACATGTACATCATAGTGAATACCTTTTAAACTCTTTTTGTGCTTACACAGCATGAGACATCTATTTCAGTGCACAAGTTTTACTCTTAAACTACACCTTTTATGGCCGATGCTCCTAATAGATTCCCACATTCCTGGCTCCGATTCCTCTGTGTGAAAGTTGTACCCAAACTCATAATAGATTCACACATTCTAAGCTAGGCTTCACTATGAGACCATATCATCTTAAACTGACTGGTCTCTAGAAACTCCTTAGAATATATAAGATACATTCAAGCATTTGCATGCACACATACCAAACCTATCAAGGTTTATTTACAACAAGGAAATCAGCATCAATTTACAAGCTCTGAAGAGCCCGGAGAGCGACCAGTTTCCCAGATTCTCAAAAGTCACTCTGAAGTTCTTTGTGTGTGTGGGCCACATGTGTATATTCCATGAATTGGGGTGGGATCGATAACTGACCAATGGCTGCATGCCAACTGGCTCTGTCCTGGAGGGCCCCATTGATAACGCTTTTTCCAGATGTGTTTTCTGAAAGTAGCCCAAAGTTCATCTGGGTTTCTTTGTTACCCAAAGCTTAAATACAAATCATATGGAATATGCAGATACAATAAGATGGCCATATACCTCACTAGGCAGCAGGATGTTGATGATGAAGAGCAGCAGAGAGTGGAGGAGCTGTAGCGCCCCCTACTGGTTCACCAGCATCATGACGCCTCTCAGCAGATCACACTGACTCTACACCTGTCTGGAATATAACACAACACTTAGCTATGATCAGTGTTGTAATGTAACGGAGTACAAATACTTCGTTACTGTACTTAAGTAGAAATTTCACGTATCTGTACTTTACTTCGCTATTTAAATTTATGTCAACTTTCACTTTTACTCCACTACATTTCCTAGATAAAATGTATACTTTTACTCCGTTATATTTCCACTAAGCATCTTCGTTACTCGTTACTAAAAAATAAAATTAGAAGAAATGTGTGCGACTGCAATAAGGGAGGTTTGGCGAATCACTGCTCCTAGATTGCATTACGCACGCTCCGCACGCCGCGCGCTCTATTTCAGCGCTTGTTTGTTGCTAAAGGAGGAGGACGCACAACTGAAACCGCCATGGAAGCACGAGCCCTACCGGAGGACCTCCCGTTACCGTAGACCACCAGGCTCGACATAAGCAACGGCCCGATGGCCCGGGGCAGTAAGAACGTATGTCGGGCTGGTTCAGCCACAGTCACTGGTGTGTGCGTTACACGCAGCACACGTACTGACTGGAAACGTTACCGAGCATTATTTACCGCCGATGGCGCAGATGAACTTACGCTACACTCCTTACTGTAAGTAGGTAGCCTACAATAAAACCTCCATGATTAAAGAGTCAATACTTATCAATAACCCATGTACCTGTTCTACAGGCAGAAACACGTAGAAACCATATCTCAGTCTGATCTGTCTGCGCTGCCCACTCTCGTCCACCGCGCTGTGCAAACACAGCTCTACTCTGCAGACAGCGACTTTACAAACGAGCTAAAGTGAAAGATGTCAGTTTGTAGTTTAACTGTTTGTCTTAATTTGCAACCAATCTTGAACTTTGGACAAACTCTTGTAAACGTAGCTGCTGTCTAAACGAGCCATCCTCTCGCTGGAGGTAAACCTATGGATGTATTTTAAGACCAAAACAAATACATGTGGCTACTTAATATGCACGGGAATGACGCGTTCTTCATTCTTGACGATGTTGCTGGTTGTATTATTTAGCAACATAATTGTTTTATTTCAAATTAGGCATACAGGACTAATCGGAGATCATTTTCTAGTTAAGTAGCCTATCTAGTTATCATTATGTATTGTCCATGTTTTTAGGGGTTTGCTTACTAATGTAAAAATATAGCATTAATTTAGTAAGAAAGTGAAAATATCAAACACGATGATGCGTATTAGGTATAATTTTATTTTCTTTATTTGAAAGTCCGGCCCTGGAGTGTTTGCTTAAAAATAACTCTGGCCCTTGGATAAATGTAGTTGATGACCCCTGGTCTAGCTTTGCTGCTAATGGCACAACATGTTAGGTTGCCGTGGCTGCAGCTAGACAGCTCTCTGTCTCTGCTCCCTCCCTCTCTGTCCTTAATTGCAGGAGGAAGTGTGTGCGGGAGTTAGGGTTCCAGCTGCAGCCCATCTACACCAATCACCTCTGCTACAAATACTTGGTCAATCTTCCACTCCTTGCCGGATCATAGTTTAGACCACATGTTAGTCTCACTGTTGATACCACCTGCGTTGTCTTTTGTGTTCTTATTGTTTTTTGTGCTACGTATATCGGACCTCCTCTGCCCCCCACCAATCCTGCTTGCCATACTGGATCTCTCAACGGACCTACACCACCCCTTAGACCACACGGTATTATTCCTGCTCAGAACTGGCCTGTACACCTCTGTGGACCTGGACTTGTTATCCTTTTTGTAAAACCTGGTACCTTGAACTTGGAATAAATCTGTTAACCCTTCTCCGGCTCTGAGTTGTGTCTGCAATTGGGTTCTATTCTGTCTAAAACGTAACACAACATCCAGTGGCAGTGGCTAGCTGGTTAGAACCATTTTCTAAAGCATAGGTGCGTCGTATGTTTTCCTGCTTTTTTGTCCTTTTCCAATCACACCTATGATATTTCTTTCAGGGCCAGTAAAAATGTAGAAGGGGCCAGCTAAACTCTTTTTTTTTTATGTTGAGCCCTGCGACCACCCTGACGATAGCGGTGAACTCGGAGAACAGGGTAGTGGTGAAGATAACGTCATACACCCGTGTTGAAAGAAATGTTTCTGTACATTGATGTCAGCTCTAAACATCTGCTGTTTGTTCTTTGAACTTAAGAGAATTGTGCCTGAAAAGTCCTAGAAAAGAATGTGATTTTGATTTGATGAGTGAGATTAAGAAGATATGGGAACCCTGAATATGCTTTATGCTTTACTATAAGAAAGACACAATAAAAGTTCTAACCGCTTGCTTTAAAAAAAAAAAACTTTTACTTCAAATACTTAAGTACATTAAATATCAGAAAATTACTTTTGATACTCAAGTACAGAATATATCAGATACTTTTAGACTTTTACTTAAGTAATATTCTAAAAGGTAACTTTCACTTCTACCAAAGTATCAGGACTCATTTCAGCGTGTCTGTCTACGCTGGATACAGCAGACGCCACGTGGCGTGTTACTGCGTGGGACCCTACCAACGGTCTCCATGGTGATGTCCTGTGTTTGACCCATCCTCCCCCCCAACAACCTCCCTACGGGGATATTCACCCTTTCACACTACTCACTACGGCGTCAATTCACACACTATCACCAGGTAATGGAAGTCAATGGAGGACAAACAGCGTTCATAAACACAGTAAAAAGTGAGGATATATCTTCATAACACGCTAATAACGGCCATGAATTGGCGTGTCATACATACGCCACTTCCTGAGATCAGTCTGTATTAGGAGCCCAGTGATATATTCATACCTTAATTATCATCTCTAATGGAAATAGGTTATTAAACTGATTCATTTTCTATGAACCAGTGAATGATCTGTTGAGGAGATTCTTCTCCAGTCATATAAAACATTTTTCTCCGTCACAGAGCAACCAGGACAAGATGTTACACAACTCCTGTTCACACACACAACAGGCAGCACATGGACTGGATATATATATATGTAATATAACATGAATGAAAGTCTTACAAACCAGCCAGCTAACTAAATGAGAGTCCAGACTTAAAAATGTGCTCCCCTGTCTGGTCTCTGGTATCAACCAGCAGATTGTCTGATATGAAAGATGAAAGTGATGATGAACATATCAGAACATGTGTCTGTGCTGCAGCTTTATAAAGTCTGGATTCAGATTATCAAACTTCTAACTCCATCTCTGGACTTTAGTTTGACTAAATGTGTGTTTGTCCTTTCAGACATGATCTTTATTTCACAGATTCCTGATCAGTTCCAGTGATCAGTGGTGTTGAGCTGAGCGGACTTTATTTACTGCTGCTGTTCTATTAAAAACAGGTGTAATAAAGTAGATATGGTCATATTCAGAGAACGCTGACTGGTAGCTGACATCAACAGTGGCATTTAAAAGCCAACGCTGCCCCCTAGAGGCTGAACTCTGGACCTTCATCTCCAGGTCCAGGAGGAGTTCTGGTGGTCTTTACTGTCTAATAGTCTCCATGAGGACTAATTATATATGTTGAATATAATGATGATCTTCACTGTCTAATAGTCTCCATGTGGACTAATTATATATGTTGAATATAATGATGATCTTTACTGTCTAATAGTCTCCATGTGGACTAATTATATATGTTGAATATAATGATGATCTTTACTGTCTAATAGTCTCCATGTGGACTAATTATATATGTTGAATATAATGATGATCTTTACTGTCTAATAGTTTCCATGTGGACTAATTATATATGTTGAATATAATGATGGTCTTTACTGTCTAATAGTTTCCATGTGGACTAATTATATATGTTGAATATAATGATGGTCTTTACTGTCTAATAGTTTCCATGTGGACTAATTATATATGTTGAATATA
>NC_053125.1:38369995-38494995 GCF_010015445.1 Perca fluviatilis
TATTTAGCGGCTACATTTTATTTAGATATTTATTGAAATTATTTTAATGCAATACAAATATATAAATATGGTGAAGAAAATATAAGTGAATGCCATATGTTAAAATGGTTACCATGAATAAAAGGTTTTAAAGGTAAGAGTTATATTTAGAGTTTTTAAAAGTTGATGCAGTTGAGTGTAGTTTGAGTGAAGTGTACATGACTCAGCACGTGGAAGGGTCAGCTGACACACAGCTTCACCTGATAGCAGCCTCATATGTCAATCACCGTCTTTCTTTACTTCTGTTGGAAGGTCATGACCTATCAGCCAATGGAATTACAACCCCAGGTAGAGGGGGCGGGGCTTAGCTGTCACCTGCAGAGAGCGTCCCGTTGAGAGAGACCAGTCCCGCTGAGTGAAGGACTTGGTCCGGTTTAGGAGGTCGGAGAAGGACTTTGTTCTCCATTACTGAGGCTCACAACCACTGCTGCTGGCTTTGGTCTGTTGGAGTCTACAAGAGGTACATATACATAGTGGTGCGCAGATCGAGGCTTCGTGAAACAATGAATCAGTTGAAGCAAATGTGCCATATTGTGTCAGGGCTTCGAAACAATCCGACCCCCGTCTCAACGAGGACACCTAGTGGTCACCTGCAGGTGTTGATCTGAAACAACCTTGACAACGAGCCATTAAAAAAAAATATGTGAAGCTTGTAGGCTCCTCACTGTGCATAATGTTATTTTGGTCATGGAAATAAATGAATATTAATAAAAGAAATCAAGCCACAATGTCTCACTTTTTTATAGATTTTTATTCCAAAATATTAATTTCTCTGCTGTGGAAGGACTTAGTCTACTTCTTTTTTTAGAGATAATTTCTCCAGCCTTCGAAAAAATCATCTTACAAGGGACACTTGTTGCTGGCATGCAAAGATATTTTTTAGCAAGGACATAGAAATGAGGAAAGATTACTGCTCTCTCTTTCCAGTAAGTTAGGGGATCAGGAGTTCTGGGCAGAAACGCAGAGTTGAGGTATTTCTTCTCTTCCACTGTGGCTTCAGCTGTAGCATTGTGTATCATCTTGGTTTCACGGATACGATCATCAAAACGTTCCCATAAACTGTCCTGTGTTTCTGCTGGTGGTGATGTTGATTATGATGGGCCTGATGTTGACATTTGTGGCTCTGAATGAAAATGAAAACGGAGCTTCCATTTCTATCTATCTATCTTAATCTGTCTATCTATCTATCTATCTATCTATTTATCTATCTATCTATCTATCTATATATATATATATATATATATATATCTTAATCTAGCTAGCTAGCTATATATGTATCCATTTACTAATGTGTCACTGTATGTAGGGTATACTCTGTCTGTCTCTAGCCTATCAGTCAATGTGTAAATTTAAATGTAAGCCTAAATATAACTAAACAAATCGCACTATGAATGTCACTATATCACCAAAAATCTGCTATCTCAAAATCAAACTCCTCTCACAAAACCCCAGAGATTGTGTGGTCTGTTCCAGACCCTGTCAATCAAACTCTGATTCGGCGGACCATGCCACCTGTCGAAACCCTCGTGAAACACTCCGATGCTTAATACTGTATAATATATGATATATACTGTATAATATATGATATATACTGTATAATATATGATATATACTGTATAATATATGATATATAACATATATAAGTATATATACTGTACTAATATATGATATATACTGTATAATATATGATATATACTTGTATAATATATGATATATACTGTATAATATATGATATACACTGTATAATATATACATATATACTATATAATATATGATATATACTGTATAATATATGATATATACTGTATAATATACTATATATAATATATATAATATATGATATATACTGTATAATATATGATATATACTAATATATACTATATGATATATACTATATAATATATGATATATACTGTATAATATATGATATATAATTGTATAATATATGATATATACTGTATAATATATGATATATACTATATAATATATGATATATACTGTATAATATTTTATATATACTGTATAATATATGATATATACTGTATATATATGATATATAATATATAAATATGATATATACTGTATAATATATGATATATACTTATAATATATGATATATACTGTATATATATGATATATACTGTATAATATATGATATATAATTATATAATATATGATATATACTATATAATATATGATATATACTGTATAATATATGATATATACTGTATAATATATGATATATAATTGTATTATATATATATATATAATAATGTTACTGTATATTTTTTATATACTGTATAATATATGATATATACTATATAATATATGATATATACTGTGTAATATATTATATATACTGTATAATATATGATATAATATATAATATATGATATATACTATATAATATATATATATACTGTAATATATTATATATACTGTATAATATATGATATATAATTATAAATATATGTTATACTGTGTTATTTTATATATATATATAATTTTTTTATACGTATAATATATGATATATACTGTATAATATTTTATATATACTGTATAATATATGATATATACTGTATAATATATGATATATACTATATAATATATGATATATACTATATAATATATGATATATACTGTGTAATATTTTATATATACTGTATAATATATGATATATACTGTGTAATATTTTATATATACTATATAATATATGATATATACTGTGTAATATTTTATATATACTGTATAATATATGATATATACTGTATAATATTTTATATATACTGTATAATATATGATATATACTGTATAATATATGATATATACTGTATAATATATGATATATACTGTATAATATGCAAAAAGGGAGCTCCGGCTGTTGTTAGCAGACAGAGAGATAAAGCCCGACAGACAATAGCAGACCGACTGAATGTGTATGGATTTAAAAAGATTTACTTCTAGTCACTCCACGTTTTTACAAAGTTGTACATTCTGTTTTAATAGCTTTAATATGCTTGTTTTATGTGTTGGTTTTATTGCTGTATGTTTTTAAAATGTGCTGGTTTTACACTAAAGTGTCTGTGAGTAGCCGTAAAGCACTATATAAATAACATGTTTTATTATTTATAATAAAACTATTTTGCCTTACAAGTGATCAGAGGGAATTAATGTTCCTCTGGAAATTTACCCTAAGGACTATAGACTTAATTTCAAACCCTTATTCATAATGCCAGAATATGTTTTACAACCATATGCACCAATCTCTACAAGCTATCTCTAAATCTAAATATATAAATATATTTATATTACATTAATTGTAGAAATTTCTACAATTAATGTTCAAACAAACATGACTGGACAAAAACTAGAAAAAGAAGTACCGGTAAGTGACTTCAGTACACACTGTAAGCATATCTGTAAAACAATGTAGCCTATTATTATTATTATTATTATTATTATTATTATTATTATTATTCTTATTAATGTATTTTTTATTCTCACTCCCAAACTCGAAGATGACAAGTGCCCGCCCCAAAATAAAATGATAAGAAGCTTTGTGGCGTTCCAACACATTCTCCCATCTGGTAAAAAAGGACGTTTGATCAGGTGCCACTGTAGTCGTTATTGACCCTAAAAGTCTCCTTTAGAGACCGCTGCACGGTGTGGGAGGATGTTTATTTTGGATGTTTATTTTGGATCAGAGCAGCAGCTGATTTAACACATCAGACTCCAGGATTAATCTTGGCCCGGCTGTTGAAAGCTAAATTCATCCAGGATAACCAGGGGCCAGTTGTTCAAAACATCAAGATGATCCGGATTTGGAAATCCCATTTTTTGCTATCCAGGATCAGGTAATCCATCTTACTTTTATGCCGTTTTTTTCAAAGCAACATTGGATTGGCTCACCCTTATCCAGATTAACAGTTTTCAAGATTACCAAATCCGGATTACCAGTGCTCTAAATGGGACAACATATCACAATGTGGTCTACCAGCTGTGTAAAGAACAGGTAGGAGAGCCAACATGGGGTCACTGTAAGGGTTTCTTATTTTGAGACAAAACACAACAATAACAACCATCCACTACCATTCATAATTTCTTTTATGACCCCTCATCTGAGTTACAACAAATAAAAACAAATATACATTAACAAATATATTATGGATATTTTGAAAATGTCTTAAAAACAAAACAAAAGGCTAAATGTCCAATAGTTAACAAAATAAAGAACGGTCAGGGTTCTTCTTCATCTGAGGAGGAGGGACCAGCATCTCCAAGCCCTGTTTTTAGGAGGTGGAGCTGAAGTCTGGCTCTGGTTTGGTGCAGTTTGGTCAGCTTGATTAGTTCCTCTGCCAGGACGATCTGTGCTTCTGCTCTTTCACTTTCTCATTTAGACATGGGGACAAGATCATTTCTATTTTTATTTTATTTTTTACTTTACAATACTGAATAGCTTAATTGGTAGCCTACGTCTACTTCATCTACTTTATCACTGTTACAACAGTTACACAAGTCAAGTGCAAAATATAAATAAAAGTATATACACTACATGACACAAATTTATTATTTGACCAATTTTAAAGTTTTACTACATTTTCTTCCTGGAATCCACCTTGAAATCCTACCCCCTGTTGGGATCAGGATAATCCTGTTTTTTTGGATCAAAGTTATCCAAATCCTACTGACAAGTTTTGAACAACACAAACTGAAGGTTTGATCCAGATTAAAACTAGGATTGGATTCTGTAATCTAATCAGATTTCAGAATCCTTCTTTCCCTTTTGAACAACCCATTTTCAAGATTTGATCCAATCTGATAACCAAAATCCGATCAGACTACCTTTGAACAACCGGCTTAATCCCTGATCCTGGTTTTGTGCAACAGGCCCCAGGTGTGATGAAGACTGTTGCTGCTGGTCTCTGTTCTGCTGGTCTTCATCCTGCTGGTGTGATGAAGACTGTCCCTGCTGGTCTTCATCCTGCTGGTGTGATGAAGACTGTCCCTGCTGGTTTCTGTTCTGCTGGTCTTCATCCTGCTGGTGTGATGAAGACTGTCCCTGCTGGTCTCTGTTCTGCTGGTCTTCATCCTGCTGGTGTGATGAAGACTGTCCCTGCTGGTCTTCATCCTGCTGGTGTGATGAAGACTGTCCCTGCTGGTCTCTGTTCTGCTGGTCTTCATCCTGCTGGTGTGATCAAGACTGTCGCTGCTGGTCTCTGTTCTGCTGGTCTTCATCCTGCTGGTGTGATGAAGACTGTCCCTGCTGGTCTCTGTTCTGCTGGTCTTCATCCTGCTGGTGTGATGAAGACTGTCCCTGCTGGTCTTCATCCTGCTGGTGTGATGAAGACTGTCCCTGCTGGTTTCTGTTCTGCTGGTCTTCATCCTGCTGGTGTGATGAAGACTGTCCCTGCTGGTCTCTGTTCTGCTGGACTTCATCCCATCTGGTGTGATGAAGACTGTCCCTGCTGGTCTCTGTTCTGCTGGTCTTCATCCTGCTGGTGTGATGAAGACTGTCCCTGCTGGTCTTCATCCTGCTGGTGTGATGAAGACTGTCCCTGCTGGTTTCTGTTCTGCTGGTCTTCATCCTGCTGGTGTGATGAAGACTGTCCCTGCTGGTCTTCATCCTGCTGTGGTTCTTCCGGTGCTCTGCCTGCTGCCATCACCAAGTTCTCCTTATTCCTAGACCCCCTTGGCTGGGATTGGTGAGTTCTGAGTATATTCCACGTGTATTTAATTTGATTGGTTGTGTAAACAAGCTTCTCTTCAGGTCTCCAACAGGTTTTTGGTCTGTATTGTGATGGAGTATGAATGGGTGAGGGTTTTTGGTCTGTATTGTGATTGCTGAGTATGAATGGGTGAGGGTTTTTGGTCTGTATTGTGATGGAGTATGAATGGGTGAGGGTTTTTGGTCTGTATTGTGATGGAGTATGAATGGGTGAGGGTTTTTGGTCTGTATTGTGATTGCTGAGTATGAATGGGTGAGGGTTTTGGTCTGTATTGTGATGGAGTATGAATGGGTGAGGGTTTTTGGTCTGTATTGTGATGGAGTATGAATGGGTGAGGGTTTTTGGTCTGTATTGTGATGGAGTATGAATGGGTGAGGGTTTTGTCTGTCGTGATTGTTGAGTATGAATGGGTGAGGGTTTTGGTCTGTATTGTGATGGAGTGAATAAGTGAGTGGGGTTCCACAGAACTATTCAGGTTTACATGTTAAAAGGATTTCTGGTATTATTTTATTGAAACCTAAGCAGAGGTAATAATTTCTAGTATACTCTGAAAGCTATATTGAGGCAACATATTATTTTGGGTTCATAAAAAATAGGGAGTTGTTTCTACTGGCCTCACTTGTGTTTATGTTCCTAATACACCATATATGTGTTTTATTAGTTTTGTACTTTAAATAAATTCCGATATCTGGCTTTATAGTATTTAAAGTATAATTTTTGGTTCTTAGATTTTGTACATGAGGTTTTCATTCTGAGTAATCAAGGTTGAGACAAAACTTACAGTACCTAATTCATATTGGAGGCACCGCCAGTTATTTTAATAATCTTGAGAAACTGACCAATCAGCAGTAAAATAAAATCAAAGAAGGAAAACTTCCAGCCGAGCATTGTTTGAATTCCGAAGCTGTAATGGAAAGTTGGCCCCACAGCGCCAGATGTTAGACAGGGTATCGACTGGACAGCAGTGACAGGATCAAAGAAAACTAACACACAGATCATTTCTCTTCTTCATGTATGCTCATTTCTCTTAGTTTCAACATGAGCCAGTCCCAGGTCCTGTGGGGCCCAGGGATCTGGATCTACTCCATCCAGACAGAAACTTCCTAAAGAACAGGGAGTTCTCTAGTTTCAGTCTGAGTGGATGGAATGACAGAGATCTGGTGTTGGTTGGACTGAAGTGAACTTTGAATGTTTGTCACTTCCACTAATGTCCTCTTCTCTCTGGACCCTAGTGACCCCCCTCATCAGCTCCATCTCCACCTTCCTGTAAGGGAGATCCCATTCTCCCAAACAGTGCTGATCCAGGTCATCTTCTCCCCAGGAGGCTGGGGGGTCATTTATTGTTTTGAAAGGTGTCCCTTGACTGTCAGCTCTCCATCCAGCCCTGCATGGCAGTCAAGAAAGGAACCTCCTGGACCATTCCTGCTGGACCCCCCCTCCACTGGACCATTCCTGCTGGACCCCCTCCACTGGACCATTCCTGCTGGACCCCCCTCCACTGGACCATTCCTGCTGGACCCCCCTCCACTGGACCATTCCTGCTGGACTCACCTCCACTGGACCATTCCTGCTGGACCCCCTCCACTGGACCATTCCTGCTGGACCCCCCCACTGGACCATTCCTGCTGGACTCACCTCCACTAGACCATTCCTGCTGGACTCACCTCCACTAGACCATTCCTGCTGGACCCCCTCCACTGGACCATTCCTGATGGACCCCCCTCCACTAGACCATTCCTGCTGGACCCACCTCCACTGGACCATTCCTGCTGGACCCCCTCCACTGGACCATTCCTGCTGGACCCCCTCCACTGGACCATTCCTGCTGGACCCCTCCACTGGACCATTCCTGCTGGACCCCTCCAGTAGACCATTCCTGCTGGACCCCCTCCAGTAGACCATTCCTGCTGGACCCCCTCCAGTAGACCATTCCTGCTGGACCCCCCTCCAGTAGACCATTCCTGCTGGACCCACCTCCACTGGACCATTCCTGCTGGACCCACCTCCACTGGACCATTCCTGCTGGACCCACCTCCACTGGACCTAGGGCTGCACGATTATGGCCAAAATGATAATCACTATTATTTTGATCAATATTGAGATCACGATTAATTATCACGATTATTTGTTGATTTTAGCCAAAACAAATGTTATTGTCACATAATTATAACTGCTTTTACATCCATATTGTGCTACATTCCTCCTTTATTGAAGGATACTGTGAAGGAGCCACTTCAGCTGTTGTGCGACCGCTTTCCATACATGCATGTTTGCTGTGAAAGATACAGGCAACGCAATTTTCTGTTCACGTTAACGGGCATGTGGTGCCCGGTATCTACCGGACGAAATAGCTACGTGGATTTCTGCTCATTACACTGCCACTTACATGTCTGCGTTACGCTCTGATGCTCCGAAACCCACGTTAGAGGCAACATAAACATCGCTGAATGTCACGCTAGTAAACACTAATGACACGTTACACAGCAGGTAACGTTAGCCTAGCGTTAGCTACAGTAAACACTAATAACACGTTACACAGCAGGTAACGTTAGCCTACCGTTAGCTACAGTAAACACTAATAACACGTTACACAGCAGCTATAACGTTAGCCTACCGTTAGCTACAGTAGTAACTGGATTAAACACGGCTAAAATGCTGACTGCTAAACAGTGTAGTGCGTCTGTATTTCACTGTAGGATTCCAACAGCGGGACGTCCAACAGTCTGCTGCTAAAGCTATGAGCTAAAAGACACAAACTAGCACTGGTCACTGCTGTTGTCTGAAAAACAACACAGACGGGACAAAACGTGGCGTTTACTGGTAAACTGGTAAACATCGTCACCGGCTTATGATGACCGACTGCTACCTGTTGTGGAATTTTCCTCACGTTACTCTGTCCTCTGTGACTGTCTACATCTAGAAACTAAGCTGCGCTGTGCAGGGAACAGCTCTGATTGGCTCATGGAGACATGTGATCAGACAGTGGTTTATGGAGCGCTAGATTGGCTTTGCAAAAACTGTTCTATGAAGGGAATGACGCATTTTAAATATCGCTCGATCACGCAAATTTGATCGTGGGAAGCCAAAATCGTGATCGTGATTAAAATTTGATTAATTGTGCAGCCCCAACTGGACCATTCCTGCTGGACCCCCTCCACTGGACCATTCCTGCTGGACCCCCCTCCACTGGACCATTCCTGCTGGACCCCCTCCACTGGACCATTCCTGCTGGACCCCCTCCACTGGACCGTTCCTGCTGGACCCCCTCCACTGGACCGTTCCTGCTGGACCCCCCTCCACTGGACCGTTCCTGCTGGACCCCCCTCCACTGGACCGTTCCTGCTGGACCCCCCTCCACTGGACCTTCATCTCAACATCAAACCTATTGAACAATACTCTAAAATTAATATATAATCACCCAGCCCTCGTCTGCCCAAACTTACTTTTCCTGACACATTTAACATGAACTTAGGTGGAGGGACGTCCAGCTGGGAGGAGGTCTCGGGGAAGACCCAGGACTAGGTGGAGGGGTTACATCTCCAACCTGGCCTGGGAAGGCCTCGGGATCCCCAGAATCCTGGAGCTTTTCTTGTCTACCATCCACTGTTCAAGTCCCTCACCAAACCAAAGGTCAGAAAACATGAACCTAAACTCAGCCAGGTTGGTCCTTCACCACAGTCCTCCAGATATATTCAGAACTCTAAAGTCCAAAACTCAGGGTCCAGCTTTTCAGTCCACAACTTTACCGTCCTTCTTAGCAGAGCCCCCCAGGCTTCCTCCATGTGTTCTTGGTTCTCTCCACTCAACCTGACTCCCCCTCCTCAGTCTCCTTCTGCCTTGATGAGTTATCCCAAACACCTGCACTCCTCCAAAATCCATGTACGGAGGTTGGTGGATGGGTCAAACAACTCAGGACCTTCACCCAGGAGACCGGGGTCCACTGTATACAGCGTAGACCTACACGCTGATAGCTCCAAATGCTTCCAGATAACACGCCACTTGATGTCATGATGTCATGTTAGTTGTAGAAACCATTTAAACCGCTTTATTTTCTTCAAATGCTATCAAACTGGAAGAGAAAAAGGCCCATAATTGACTAAAAGTAGTGAACTGATCTGTAATTTTACTGGTGAAGAGCGTTGTAGGAACATCGTGTTATTTTTGGGACATTTGGTTGAAAGAAACCCAAATGTTGTGACATAGAAACTTTGAAAACAGGGTCACATTTTTTTAAATAACAATCGTATTAAATCTTTAGTACACACTACAGAAAACAATGCCTTAGAATCAACCGTTTCAACAGTTTTAATTTCATGTTAGAACAGTTTATTTTTTATTTTGACAGTTAAAAACCGTTTCGATAACACAAGTGGCGTGGATGTTTACGTCCACTGTATACGGCTTAGACATACACGCTGATAGCTCAAAATGCGTCCAGATAACACGCCACTTGTATGTTTCCACGATGTCACGATGTCATGTTAGTTGTAGAAACCATTTAAAGTGCTTTATTTATAGGGGGGGGAAGTCAGGATCTGAAACAAGAGGGAAAGGTGAGTACAAAATAAAACAGGAAGTGCAGAAAAAGACAACAAATGAGTAACTAAACTTAACAAACTTACAAAGAAGTGTTCTTAAAACCCATCAGGAGCCTTCTCTTCTTCTTGAGGACGCTGACTTAGATAGATAGATAGATAGATAGATAGATAGATAGATAGATTTCAACTTTTCATTTCATATTAGAACAGTTTATTATTTTATTGATAGTAAAAACAGTTTATTCCTATATAAAAATAAAAGAGTTTATTCCTATATAAAAATAAAACAGTTTATTCCTATATATAAGTACAGCAGTTTATTCCTATATAAAAATAAAACCGTTTATTCCTATATAAAAATACAGCAGTTTATTCCTATATAAAAATAAAACAGTTTATTCCTATATAAAAATAAAACTGTTTATTCCTATATATAAGTACAGACGTTTATTCCTATATATAAATACAGCAGTTTAACTAACAGTTTATTGCTATATAAAAATAAAACAGTTTATTCCTATATAAAAATACAGCAGTTTATTCCTATATATAAATACAGCAGTTTATTCCTATATAAAAATAAAACAGTTTATTCCTATATAAAAATAAAACAGTTTATTCCTATATATAAATACAGCAGTTTATTCCTATATATAAATACAGCAGTTTATTCCTATATAAAAATAAAACAGTTTATTCCTATATATAAATACAGCAGTTTATTCCTATATAAAAATAAAACAGTTTATTCCTATATAAAAATACAGCAGTTTATTCCTATATAAAAATAAAACTGTTTATTCCTATATATAAATACAGCAGTTTATTCCTATATATAAATACAGCAGTTTATTCCTATATAAAAATAAAACAGTTTATTCCTATATAAAAATACAGCAGTTTATTCCTATATAAAAATAAAACAGTTTATTGCTATATAAAAATAAAACAGTTTATTCCTATATATAAATACAGCAGTTTATTCCTATATATAAATACAGCAGTTTATTCCTATATATAAATACAGCAGTTTATTCCTATATAAAAATAAAACAGTTTATTCCTATATAAAAATAAAACAGTTTATTCCTATATAAAAATACAGCAGTTTATTCCTATATATAAATAAAACAGTTTATTCCTATATATAAATACAGCAGTTTATTCCTATATAAAAATAAAACTGTTTATTCCTATATAAAAATAAAAACAGTTTATTCCTATATATAAAATACAGCAGTTTATTCCTATATAAAAATAAAACTGTTTATTCCTATATATAAAATACAGCAGTTTTATTCCTATATAAAAATAAAACAGTTTATTCCTATATAAAAAATAAAACAGTTTATTCCTATATAAAAAATATAACACGTTTATTCCTATATATAAATACAGCAGTTTATTCCTATATAAAAAATAAAACTGTTTATTCCTATATATAAAATACAGCGGTTTATTCCATATAAAAATAAAACTGTTTATTCCTATATATAAATACAGACGTTTATTCCTATATATAAATACAGCAGTTTATTCCTATATAAAAATAAAACAGTTTATTCCTATATATAAATACAGCAGTTTATTCCTATATAAAAATAAAACTGTTTATTCCTATATATAAATACAGCAGTTTATTCCTATATAAAAATAAAACAGTTTATTCCTATATATAAATACAGCAGTTTATTCCTATATAAAAATAAAACTGTTTATTCCTATATATAAATACAGCAGTTTATTCCTATATAAAAATAAAACTGTTTATTCCTATATATAAATACAGACGTTTATTCCTATATATAAATACAGCAGTTTATTCCTATATAAAAATAAAACAGTTTATTCCTATATATAAATACAGCAGTTTATTCCTATATAAAAATAAAACTGTTTATTCCTATATATAAATACAGCAGTTTATTCCTATATAAAAATAAAACAGTTTATTCCTATATATAAATACAGCAGTTTATTCCTATATAAAAATAAAAAGTTTATTCTTATATATAAATACAGCAGTTTATTCCTATATAAAAATAAAACTGTTTATTCCTATATATAAATACAGCAGTTTATTCCTATATAAAAATAAAACTGTTTATTCCTATATATAAATACAGACGTTTATTCCTATATATAAATACAGCAGTTTATTCCTATATAAAAATAAAACTGTTTATTCCTATATATAAATACAGACGTTTATTCCTATATATAAATACAGCAGTTTATTCCTATATAAAAATAAAACTGTTTATTCCTATATAAAAATACAGCAGTTTATTCCTATATAAAAATAAAACCGTTTATTCCTATGTAAAAATATAACCGTTTATTTCTAGGATTATCCAACATGCAGATGTTTCAGCACAGATTGATCATCAACAGTCTCATATACAAACATGAACATTATAAACATTTCCTGCATCACAGTAACAGTGTAGATTATTGGAAATCATTAGATAACTTTCCTGCTCCATGTTTTCACGTTTTGTACGGTCATCTGCAGCTGTCCCCACATTTCATTTTTCCACGTTGGCAGCTGCACCGCTTGAGGCAGCTGACGGTTTGACATTTACACTAAACAAAGAGAAATCATGATCACAACCTAGTTATTATGATCTTTTAGTGAACACACACACCAGAATTCTCAATTTTGCAAAGTATCTTTGATATAAACCACCATCTAATGTAAATATTACGAGAACAAAAGTGTTGAGGTACTGATGTGGATTCTTGGTCCTTCAGTTTTTCCAACTTATCAAGACTTATTGGGGGACTACCGATGAAAATTAGCACTTTTGAGCTAACTCGGGAACATTTACATTGTTTCAATGTTGATTAATGTTCACTGTCCCCTTTCAAAAATAAAGAAATTAAATTTAAAAAAAAAAACTCACTCTACATCTGAAATAAATGTAAAAAAAGGTGTGGCTCAATATGATCATTGTGACAGTGGTACAAATAAATAAATAAATAGCTGAAATCCTAAACAATATTAACATAGGCCATCAAAAACCAAAGAAAGCTTTTAACAAGAATAGCTGTGTGTTGTTAGAGCGTCCTGAAGCTCTCCAGGCTTCATGCCTCTAGAAACTTAGACTGCATGGTCCTGCTGTTGGTCCTGTCTGCTCTCTAGTCTTATTTGTGATGTTCCAGTCTCTTATTGTGATGTTCCAGTCTCTTATTGTGATGTTCCAGTCTCTTATTGTGATGTTCCAGTCTCTTATTTTGATGTTGCAGTCTCTTATTGTGATGTTCCAGACTCTTATTTTGATGTTCCAGTCTCTTATTTTGATGTTCCAGTCTCTTATTTTGATGTTGCAGTCTCTTATTTTGATGTTCCAGTCTCTTATTGTGATGTTCCAGTCTCTTATTTTGATGTTGCAGTCTCTTATTGTGATGTTCCAGACTCTTATTTTGATGTTCCAGTCTCTTATTTTGATGTTCCAGTCTCTTATTTTGATGTTCCAGTCTCTTATTTTGATGTTCCAGTCTCTTATTGTGATGGTCCAGTCTCTTATTTTGATGTTCCAGTCTCTTATTTTGATTTTTTTTTTTTTTTTTTTTTTTTTTTTTTTTTTTTTTTTTTTTTTTTTTTTTTTTTTTTTTTTTTTTTTTTTTTTTTTTTTTTTTTTTTTTTTTTTTTTTTTTTTTTGTGTTTTTTTTTTTTGTCTCTTTTTTTTTTTTTTTTTTTTTTTTTTAAAAAAAGCAACCAACGTGATAAACAGGATGCATTATACGCTGTAGCAGGAGAGGTGAATGACACCAACATATGGCACTTGAAGAACAACTAATGAACAGTATGTGATAACAGGACATGCAAGTTATCAATTATCAACCGTGTTATTTTGGGGGTGGTTAAGTCTAGATTGATCACTAGTAACGTTAACTATCAAGTTGTTGGTTAAGGGCTAGCGGCTGGTTAACATCTTGTGTGTATCCCGTATATCCGTCTCCTCTAGCTGTTGGGGGTGATGTGACGGAGGTCCCCTAGCTTTGACCTGACACAGAAATGGTGACAGCAAAGCACTGTGATGTCACATGCTCCTTTTTTATATATATATATATATATATATATATATATATATATATATATATATATATATATATATATATATATACACATACACACACACACACACACACAAGGAACTACGCACACCAGGAACTATGCACAAAGGACTACTGGCACCCTAGTGCTGCTGAATTGTTGATGTTATTTAATAAATGTCATTTTTTATATCTGTAATGCTTTTGTGTTTGTGTACATTTTACAGCTTGACATTTTTAGTAATGCATGAAAAACAAATTAATTTAAATGCTTATAATGAGTTATTATTACAACTTAATGTCCAGTTGAGTGATATTAGAATTCATATATCTAACCATCTTTGGGTCAACTGTGCTTACTGGAATTAAAATATCTGGTGATAGTGACTTATGTTGCCATTATAATTCTAGTTTAGTTTTTATTGAGATATAACTAATTCTTATTTAACTGACTGTATGCAAGATAGCTGTGACTGTCAACATTGTACCAAACTAATTTTGTAGTTTGTAAATAAATAAGACAAACTGTTATTGAGGTTTGATTGTTGCATGCACTTTACAGAAACTATTCATCCTTTTTGTCAGAAGACTTTCAGAGTTGTCAGATTTTCTGCTAGGCTACTCTTTGGTTCCGTAGTTAATAATGAGTTAAAGCAGTATTTTAGAAAATCTGCTTACTCTTCATGTTAACCCTCTCTTGGTCTTGTAGTAATGGACATGTATTTGTGGCAATTAAATATATCACCCATAAAACGAAACCTTTTTAACAATAGACCCAGATCAAATGTAATGCCATTAGGTTCTTAGTGGGACCGTGTTTAGTCAGGTTTTAGTGTGACAGCGCTTCTTAAATTTAAGCAGGTCATAATGAAAATAGCTCTTCACCACTTTTTATTACATTTGTGGGAGGATTATTGGGATTGATTAATTAAATAAAGTATGAGCAGCCAGTACCTACTGATGTCTGGCAATACCAAACTAACATACTACAAAGTTGTGCATTTTCTTTGGGCTTCTCAAACCATAAGATCTGTGCTTGATTAGTGTGGCCTGACCTCCTTCTTTACTGATTGGCTGATCAGAGTTCAAATCTATTGGCTGTGAAAACCACAGGGCGGAGGTGATTACCAAAACGCCACCAGGTGTGTCTAATAAGCACCTGGTGGCGTTTATTAAAGGCCTGGTGACATCACACGCGTGGTTGCGTTTTGTTTTTGGCTTTCCATCCTCATTCCCTAGTTTATAGACTGATCCTCGTGCAGTAGAATTTAGTGGTGCGCAGATCGAGGCTTCGTGAAACAATGAAACAGTTGAAGCAAATGTGCCATATTGTGTCAGGGCTTCGAAATATGGAAAGCCAAAAGGGTCACAATTCGTCACAATTCGCACGGCGTTTTGAACGGCGTTTGTGGCGCCACCTGGCGTTTATTAAACGCCACCTGGCGGTTAATAAACGCCACCACGCGTGCGACGTCACCAGGCGTTTAATAAACGCCACCAGATGCTTATTAGACACCTGGTGGCGTTTTGATAATCAACTCCGCCCTGTGGCTTTCACAGCCAATAGATTTGAACTCTAATCACCCAATCAGTAAAGAAGGAGGTCAGGCAACACTAATCAAGCACGGATCTCCTTTGCAGCTTGTTTAAGTAGCCCAAAGAAAATGCACAACTTTGTAGTATGTTACTTTTGTATTGCCAGACATCAGTAGGCACTGGGTGCTCATACTTTATTTAATTAATCAACCCAAATCATCCTCCTAAAAATGTAATAAAAAGTGGTGAGGAGCTATTTTCATTATTATCTTCTTAAATTTAGTAAGCCCTGTCACACTAAAAACTGACTAAACGCTGTCCCACTAAGAACCTAATGGTATCACGTATCACGGGTTTCAGATATGGTGATATTTAATTGCTGCAAATACCGGTCTATTACTAAAAGACCAAGAGAGGGGTTAACATGAAGAGTAAGCAGATTTTCAAAAATACTGTACTCTTAATTCAACTACTAGGAACCAAAGAGTAGCTTACCAGAAAATCGGACAACTTGAGAATCTTGACAAAAAGGATTAATTGTTTTGCTGTCAGGGCATGCAACAATCAAACCTAAATATTATTATAAATCTTATTTAATTACTACAAAAAAATGCTAGGTTTTGGGACAATTTAAGACAGTCACAGCTGTCTTGCATACAGTCAGTTAAATAAGAATTAGTTATCTCAATAAAAACTAAATTAAAATTATAATGGCAGCATAGGGCACTATCACCATTTATTTGAATTCCAGTAAGCGCAATTGACCTGAAGATGGCTAGATATATTAATTCTTTCCTCTACTTTCATATCTTTATGCAAAAAACACCCACCAGCGCTCTACAGTGCCTTGCGAAAGTATTCGGCCTCCTTGAACTTTTCGACCTTTTGCCACATTTCAGGCCTCAAACATAAAGATATAAAACTGCAATTTTTTGTGAAGAATCAACAACAAGTGGGACACAATCATGAAGTGGAACGAAATTTATTGGATATTTCAAACCTTTTAAACAAATAAAAAACTGAAATATTGGGCGTGCAAAATTATTCAGCCCCCTTAAGTTAATACTTTGTAGCGCCACCTTTTGCTGCGATTACAGCTGTAAAGTCGCTGGGTATGTCTCTATCAGTTTTGCACATCGAGAGACTGACATTTTTGCCCATTCCTCCTTGCAAAACAGCTCGAGCTCAGTGAGGTTGGATGGAGAGCGTTTGTGAACAGCAGTTTTCAGTTCTTTCCACAGATTCTCGATTGGATTCAGGTCTGGACTTTGACTTGGCCAGTCTAACACCTGGATATGTTTATTTGTGAACCATTCCATTGTAGATTTTGCTTTATGTTTTGGATCATTGTCTTGTTGGAAGACAAATCTCCGTCCCAGTCTCAGGTCTTTTGCAGACTCCATCAGGTTTTCTTCCAGAATGGTCCTATATTTGGCTCCATCCATCTTCCCATCAATTTTAACCATCTTCCCTGTCCCTGCTGAAGAAAAGCAGGCCCAAACCATGATGCTGCCACCACCATGTTTGACAGTGGGGATGGTGTGTTCAGGGTGATGAGCTGTGTTGCTTTTACGCAAAACATAACGTTTTGCATTGTTGCCAAAAGTTCGATTTTGGTTTCATCTGACCACAGCACCTTCTTCCACATGTTTGGTGTGTCTCCCAGGTGGCTTTTGGCAAACTTTAAAACGACACTTTTTATGGATATCTTTAAGAAATGGCTTTCTTCTTGCCACTCTTCCATAAAGGCCAGATTTGTGCAGTATACGACTGATTGTTGTCCTATGGACAGAGTCTCCCACCTCAGATGTAGATCTCTGCAGTTCATCCAGAGTGATCATGGGCCTCTTGGCTGCATCTCTGATCAGTCTTCTCCTTGTATGAGCTGAAAGTTTAGAGGGACGGCCGGGTCTTCGTAGATTTGTAGTGGTCTGATACTCCTTCCATTTCAATATTATCGCTTGCACAGTGCTCCTTGGGATGTTTAAAGCTTGGGAAATCTTTTTGTATCAAATCCGGCTTTAAACTTCTCCACAACCGTATCTCGGACCTGCCTGGTGTGTTCCTTGTTCTTCATGATGCTCTCTGCGCTTTACACGGACCTCTGAGACTATCACAGAGCAGGTGCATTTATACGGAGACTTGATTACACACAGCTGGATTCTATTTATCATCATTAGTCATTTAGGTCAACATTGGATCATTCAGAGATCCTCACTGAACTTCTGGAGAGAGTTTGCTGCACTGAAAGTAAAGGGGCTGAATAATTTTGCACGCCCACTTTTTCAGTTTTTTATTTGTTAAAAAAGTTTGAAATAGCCAATGAATTTCGTTCCACTTCATTATTGGGACCCACTTGTTGTTGATTCTTCACAAAAAAATTACAGTTTTATATCTTTATGTTTGAGGCCTGAAATGTGGCAAAAGGTCGAAACGTTCAAGGGGGCCGAATACTTTCGCAAGGCACTGTATATAAAGCAACTAAATTAAACATACGTGTCATACTTCATTTGACCTTTCAGGAGACTTACCTTGACACAGGAACAGCAGGTGTCAGATCCCTCAACACATTCAAATACTATGGTTTATGATCTTGATTCAATTGGACATTAAGTTGTAATGATAAATCATTATAAGTATTTTCATTTATTTTTATTCCATGCATTACTAAAAATGTAAAGCTGAAAAATGTACTGACAAACACAAAAGCATGACAGATATAAAACATGACATTTATTAAATAACATCAAAAATTCAGCAGCACGAGGGTGCAAGTAGTCCTTTGTGCATAGTTTCTGGTATATATTTATATTTTTATATTTATAATTATATTTAAAGGACCACGTGACATCACAGTGCTTTGCTGTCACCATTTTTGTGTCTGGTCAAAGCTACATCATATCAACCACAACAGCTAGAGGAGACGGATACGTGATACACACAAGAGAATACGCGGAACAAATAGTTTTTGTCCGTAACGTTAACCAGCCGTCAGCCCTTAACGAACAACTTGCTAGTTAACGTTACTAGCACGATCAATCTAGACTTAACCACCACAAAAATAACACTGTTGATAATTGATGATTTGCATGTCCTGTTATCACATACTCTACATTTGTTTTTCTTCAACTGCCATATCTTGGTGTCATTCACCTTAAATGTGTCAGGAAAAGTAAGTTTGGGCTGACGTATGGCTGGGCAATTTATATATAAATTTTAGAGTATCGTTCACTATGTTTGATGTTGAGATGGAAAAAAATGTGAAAGGTCCAGTGGAGGTGAGTTAAGCAGGAATGGTTCAGGAGGTTCTTTTCTTGACTGCCATGCAGGGCTGGATGGAGAGCTGACAGTCAAGTGACACCTTTCAAAACAATGGATGACCCTGCAGCCTCCTCGGGAAAAGTTGAACTGGATCAGCACTGTTTCGGAGAATGTGATCTCCCTTACAGGAAGTTGTAGATGGAGCGGATGAGGGGAGTCACTAGGGTACAGAGAGAAGATGACATTAGTGGAAGTGACAGACATTCAAAGTTCACTTCCGTACAAGCAACACAAGATATCGGTCATTCCATCCACTCAAACTTAGAAAATAGAGAAATCCCTGTTCTTTTGTTTCTGTTTCTGTCTGTATGGAGTATATAGTGTAGGACAGATCCCTGTGCCCCAGAGTACCTGTGACTGGCTGACTTTGAAACAAAGATAAGTTTTCTTCATGTATACTCATTTATCTGTGCGTTTGTTTTCTTTGATCCTGTCACTGCCGTGCAGTCGATACACTGTCTAACATTTGGCGCTGTGTGGGCAACTTTCCATTATATCTTTCATAATTCAAAGAATGCTCGGCTGGAAGTTTTCATTCTTTGATTTTCTTTTACTGCCTATTTTGTGACAACTGGTAGCGCATTTGCTGCTTCGTTACAGCGTAACGGGAGACTGCAGTGCACACCTTTTTCTTAACTTAAGTCACACATTTTTTGCAGTTATGTAATTGCACAGAGTGACATCGCAATTAGATTAATCATGCAGCCCTAATATATACAGTATACTATTTGGTGTCCACCTGTTTTATGCAGAGGACACTTATCTCTCCTCGGTGATTGCATGCCAGACCAGAACTGCAAACTGGACTTTTGTTTTGAATCTCATTTCCGACACACCTGCTCATGATAATGCATGTTTACAACATCCCACTGCAGGGTCATTAAAGAAACGCCCTGGCTGCATTTGCTGTATATTTAGGATCGTCCTCCTGCATTGTCCTAAAATTGGTAAGACTCCTAGAAAAAAAGGCTCTACATTAGCTTCACTGTTCACCCAGTATGTATTTCAACACACTAACACTATTGAAACAGAGTCAGAACTTGGTTTTAGTCAGGTTGAGTTTATGTTTCATTTCAAATCATATATGCCATTCATAACAACCTAAATGTGTCACTGTCTGAGTGATGGACTCTACTCTCTAATGTTACTTACCAGCTGTTATTTCCCCCTGGCTGTCCACAGGTTACTAGTGCAGTAATAGGGTGAGTTTATACATGGTGGACCCACCAGTCAAATAGGGACACATGACATTTATTATATTTGTAACACCTGTCCCATGTAGCTATATGGTCTCTATAGAGTAGTAGTACTATGGGAAGGCACCTGGGTTGTTTTTGTCTTTACCGGTACTAACTAATGCTTATTAGCAATCTATGTTTCTCAGTATTATTAAAATAACTGGCGGTGCCTCCAATATGAATTAGGTAAGTTTTGTGTTAACCTTGATTACTCTTTTAAATTGTAACTCAGAACGAAACCTCATGTACAAAATATAAGACCCAAAAATGATACTTTAAATACTGTATAAACCCAGATATTGGAATTTATTTAGTTAAAGTACAAAAATAATAAACACATGTATGGTGTATTAGAAACATAAACACAAGTGAGGCCAGTATAAATAACTCCCTTTTTTTTATGACACCCAAAATAATGTTGCCTCAATATAGCTTTCAGAGTATACTATAAATTGTTACCTCTGCTTAGGTTTCAAAAAATAAATGCATAAATCCTTTTTGACATGTAAACCTGAATAGTTATCTACACTCACACATTCATACTCAGCAATCACAATACAAAAACAAAACCCTGTTGCAGGCCTGAATAGAAGCTTGGGAGAGGAGGCCTAAAAATGTGACGGCCCGTTTCACTTGTTTACACAACCAATAAAATAAAATGAACGTGCAATATACTCAGTACTCCGAATCCCAGTCAAGGGGATATAAAGGCGAACTTGGCGATGGCAGCAGACAGAGCACCGAAGAAAACCACAGCAGGAAGATCAGCAGAACAGAAACCAGCAGCGACAGTCTACATCACACCAGCAGGATGGAAGATCGCTCTCTGTGTGGTCCAGAGGAGCTTCCCGATCCTCTCTCTTTTACAGTCACGCATCCGTCTCCTGAATCAAATAAATTAACTGAGCAAGCAGTCCATCCACTATTTCCGCGGCGAATTATCGGTAGCTTGTCTCAATTATTTCACATGCAAAGCTAACGGTATGCTACGAAAACAATGCTAATGGCAATTGTGCTATCGCTAACTGCTATTCACAGTTAGTGGCACAATAGATACTACAACACTTAATTACAGCATATATAATCACACACATGCACATGTATATTTACCTCTTGTCGATTTCAATATGCCAAAACACAGCATAACTGGTTGTCAGCCTCAGTAATGGATAACAATGTCCTTCTACAACCTACTAAACCTCACAAAGTCCGTTCACTTAAGCGTCTCTGTCTCTCTGACTGGATCTCTGCAGGTTACAGCTAAGCCCCCGCCCTCTACCTGGGATTGTAATTACATTGGCTGATAGGTCATGACCTTCCAACAAAAGTACAGAAAGACGATGAATTGACATATTGGGCTGCTATCAAGTTAAACTGTGTGGCAGATTACCCTTACGTGCTGAATCATGTACACTTCACTCAAACTACAGTCAACTCCATGAGCTTAAAACTTTGATCTTTTAAAACTGTAAATGTAACTCTTACCTTTTAAACGTTTTATTAATGTTAACCATTTTAACATATGGCATTAACTTATATTTTCTTCACCATATTTATATATTTGTTTTGCATTAAAATAATTTCAATAAATATCTAAATTACAATTAAAACAAACCCTTTGATGGTAATATACATATTGTGAACACAAAAACCACTACGGCAGGCAAAACGTCTACCCTGTACGACCGCAAGAGGGACCAACTAACTCTGTAGAAAGTTCACACAGACTAGGAGCAAAATATCCAGAAGAGCTGCAAAACAAGTAGCCTAATAATATATATTTTTTAAAACAATAGTGTAGCACTGTAGTTACTCACTGACAGATAGGCCCAGAGTCTAGGTTTGAAGGAGATGTAGAACTAGGACTCAGGAATAACAGACCAAGGGGTGAATTTGAACTTATTTAAGACAATAAGTAGTATTAGACAATTTAAACACATCAATTTGGTACCAAACCACACAGAAATTTAAAACACACACACACACACACACACACACACTCAGGAGGTGCACTGCGCGAACAAAAGATAGCTCGCCTTTGCAGTTTAACATTGCAATGCCTCCTAGTTCCTAGGTTCTGGTAACAGGCTGGAGGTTGAAGGGCAAGGCAGCTTTATTTCTAGAGCACTTTTCAGGAACAAGGCAATATAAGTGCTTCAGATAAAACATTATAGAGCAAAAGTTAAAACCTTTCACAGTGCTCATTTTTGATTTTTGATTTCATCTCCTCACACTCCTAATATCCTTTTGAAAGGTTAGGTCCTTAGACCATGGTGGCTCCACTGGTTCGTGAAGGCATTCAAGTCCCTGTTGATCCTTGGTAAATATACATAGTGCAGTGCCCAAGGATGCATTTCATTATCAGGGTTCACTATACCCTCTCTCTCAAGAAAACTGAAGAGGTCATGGTAAACATTGATTACTCCTGCATCATGGAGTGTCCTGAACATCACTTTCTGCAACGGAAACAGATCCCAAAACAGGCCCAAAAAGTCATGCAGAGTGTGGTTTGTCCCGCTTAACCTACAAGCGGTGATGCCCTAACCTTTCAAAGGGATATTAGGAGTGTGACGAGATACTCAGCTCACAAGATGAGACACAAGATTGGGGTTCACCTCTAAAGAGCCTAATAACTGCTGCATCCCTCTCTCCTCACAAACCTGTCCCTACCACCTATTAATCAAAAAAAAAATTCTTACATGGAACTGTAAAATTTATTTGCATCTTATTCTTTTTAGGCGGTTTTATTTTCATGACCATTTGCTCTATAATGTTTTATCTGAAGCACTTACATTGCCTTGTTCATAAAAAGTGCTATGGAAATAAAGCTGCCTTAACCTTCAACCTCCAGCCTGTCACCAGAGCCTATGAATGCTTTTGTCTTGTGCCTGGGTCATAGAGAACACTGTGGTCCCTGTCTGTCTAGGAAGTGATATTGACTGCATCAGCATCTAGCCATAAGTTATATTGCAGCAAACGCTGTCTGCGTTTTTGAAAACTGTAGCCACACTTGTGCGCTTTACTGGCAAGGTATATTTGCTCCGTCTGCAGTGCACCTCCTGCGTGTGTTTTTGTGTGTGTGTGTGTGTGTGTGTGTGTATTTTAAATTTCTGTGTGGTTTGGTACCAAATTGATGTGTTTAAATTGGCTAATACTACTTATTGTCTTCTTAAATAAGTTCAAATTCACCCCTTGGTCTGTTATTCCTGAGTCCTAGTTCTAGATCTCCTTCAAACCTAGACTCTGGGCCTATCTGTCAGTGAGTAACTACAGTGCTACACTATCGTTTAAAAAAAATATATATCATTAGGCTACTTGTTTTGCAGCTCTTCTGGATATTTTGCTCTGTAGTCTATGTGAGCTTGCTACAGAGCTAGTTCCCTCTTCAGTCATAAAGGAGTGAGAGGCGTTTTGACATGCTCTAGTGTGGTTTTTGTGTTCACAATATGTATATTACCATCAAAGGGTTTGTTCATACAGACGCAAAGTTAAGAAGTGTTCTAAATAATATGTAGCCCTGGCTACATTTCATTTAGATATTTATTGAAATTATTTTAATGCAATACAAATATATAAATATGGTGAAGAAAATATTAGTTAATTAGTTAATGCCATATGTTAAAATGGTTAACATTAATAAAACGTTTAAAATGTAAGAGTTACATTTACAGTTTTTAAAAGATCAAAGTTTTAAGCTCATGGAGTTGACTGTAGTTTGAGTGAAGTGTACAGCTTCAGCACGCGTGTAAGGGGTATCTGCCACACAGTTTAACTTGATAGCAACCTAATATGTCAATCATCGTCTTTCTGTACTTTTGTTGGAAGGTCATGACCTATCAGCCAATGTAATTACAATCCCAGGTAGAGGGCGGGGCTTAGCTGTAACCTGCAGAGATCCAGTCAGAGAGACAGAGACGCTAAGTGAACGGACTTTGTGAGGTTTAGTAGGTTGTAGAAGGACATTGTTATCCATTACTGAGGCTGACAACCAGTTATGCTGTGTTTTGGCATATTGAAATCGACAAGAGGTAAATATACATGTGCATGTGTGTGATTATATATGCTGTAATTAAGTGTTGTAGTATCTATTGTGTCACTAACTGTGAATAGCCGTTAGCACAATTGCCATTAGCATTGTTTTCGTAGCATACTGTTAGCTTGGCGTGAAATAATTGAGACAAGCTACCGATAATTCGCCGTGAAATAGTGGATGGACCTGCTTGCTCAGTTAATTTATTTGATTCAGGAGACGGACATTTGTGAGTGTAAAAGAGAGAGGATCGGGGAAGCTCCTCTGGACCACACAGAGAGCGATCTTCCATCCTGCTGGTGTGATGTAGACTGTCGCTGCTGGTTTCTGTTCTGCTGATCTTCCTGCTGTGGTTTCTTCGGGTGCTCTGTCTGCTGCCATCGCCAAGTTCGCCTTTATATCCCCTTGACTGGGATTCGGGAGTACTGAGTATATTGCACGTTCATTTTATTTTATTGGTTGTGTAAACAAGTGAAACGGCCGTCACATTTTTAGGCCTCCTCTCCCAAGCTTCTATTCAGGCCTGCAACAGGGTTTTTTGTTTTGTATTGTGATTGCTGAGTATGAATGTGTGAGTGTAGATAACTATTCAGGTTTACATGTCAAAAGGATTTATGCATTTATTTTTTTGAAACCTAAGCAGAGGTAACAATTTATAGTATACTCTGAAAGCTATATTGAGGCAACATATTATTTTGGGTGTCATAAAAAATAGGGAGTTATTTATACTGGCCTCACTTGTGTTTATGTTTCTAATACACCATACATGTGTTTATTATTTTTGTACTTTAACTAAATAAATTCCAATATCTGGGTTTATAGTATTTAAAGTATCATTTTTGGGTCTTATATTTTGTACATGAGGTTTCGTTCTGAGTTACAATATAAAAGAGTAATCAAGGTTAACACAAAACTTACCTAATTCATATTGGAGGCACCGCCAGTTATTTTAATAATATTGAGAAACATAGATTGCTAACAGAAAATCAAAGAATGAAAACTTCCAGCCGAGGATTGTTTGAATTATGAAAGATATAATGGAAAGTTTCCCACACAGCGCCAAATGTTAGACAGTGTATCAACTGCACGGCAGTGACAGGATCAATGAAAACAAACGCACAGATAATTTTTCTTCTTCATGTATGCCCATTTATCTTTGTTTCAAAGTCAGCCAGTCACAGGTACTCTGGGGCACAGGGATCTGTCCTACACTATATACTCCATACAGACAGAAACAGAAACAAAAGAACAGGGATTTCTCTATTTTCTAAGTTTGAGTGGATGGAATGACCGATATCTTGTGTTGCTTGTACGGAAGTGAACTTTGAATGTCTGTCACTTCCACTAATGTCATCTTCTCTCTGTACCCTAGTGACTCCCCTCATCCGCTCCATCTACAACTTCCTGTAAGGGAGATCACATTCTCCGAAACAGTGCTGATCCAGTTCAACTTTTCCCGGGGAGGCTGCAGGGTCATCCATTGTTTTGAAAGGTGTCACTTGACTGTCAGCTCTCCATCGCAGCCCTGCATGGCAGTCAAGAAAAGAACCTCCTGAACCATTCCTGCTTAACTCGCCTCCACTGGACCTTTCACATTTTTTTCCATTTCAACATCAAACATATTGAACGATACTCTAAAATTTATATATAAATTGCCCAGCCATACGTCAGCCCAAACTTACTTTTCCTGACACATTTAACATTAACTTGTACATAATACATCCTCATACACTGGAGTATCTCATGAGTCCAGATGCCCATTAATACGCTGTTGCACGAGAGGTAAATGACACCAAGATATGGCAGTTGAAGAAAAACAAATGTAGAGTATGTGATAACGGGACATGCAAATCATCAATTATCAACAGTGTTATTTTTGTGGTGGTTAAGTATAGATTGATCGTGCTAGTAACGTTAACTAGCAAGTTGTTCGTTAAGGGCTGACGGCTGGTTAACGTTACGGACAAAAACTATTTGTTCCGTGTATTCTCTTGTGTGTATCACGTATCCGTCTCCTCTAGCTGTTGTGGTTGATATGACGTAGGTCCCCTAGCTTTGACCAGACACAAAAATGGTGACAATGTGATGTCACGTGGTCCTTATAAATATAATTATAAATATAAAAATATAAATATATACCAGAAACTATGCACAAAGGACTACTTGCACCCTCGTGCTGCTGAATATTTGATGTTATTTAATAAATGTCATGTTTTATATCTGTCATGCTTTTGTGTTTGTCAGTACATTTTTCAGCTTGACATTTTTAGTAATGCATGGAATAAAAATAAATGAAAATACTTATAATGATTTATCATTACAACTTAATGTCCAATTGAATCAAGATCATAAACCATAGTATTTGAATGTGTTGAGGGATCTGACACCTGCTGTTCCTGTGTCAAGGTAAGTCTCCTGAAAGGTCAAATGAAGTATGACACGTATATGTTTAATTTAGTTGCTTTATATAGCGCTGGTGGGTGTTTTTGCATAAAGATATGAAAGTAGAGGAAAGAATTAATATATCTAGCCATCTTCAAGTCAATTCGCCTTTACTGGAATTCAAATAAATGGTGATAGTGCGCCATGCTGCCATTATAATTTTAATTTAGTTTTTATTGAGATAACTAATTCTTATTTAACTGACTGTATGCAAGACAGCTGTGACTGTCTTAAATTGTCCCAAACTAGCATTGTTTTGTAGTAATTAAATAAGATTTATAATAATATTTAGGTTTGATTGTTACATGCCCTTTACAGAAATTATTAATCCTTTTTGTCAAGATTTTCAGAGTTGTCAGATATTCTGGTAAGCTACCATTTGGTTCCTAGTAGTTGAATTAAGAGTACAGTATTTTTGAAAATCTGCTTACTCTTCATGTTAACCCTCTCTTGGTCTTTTAGTAATAGACCGGTATTTGCAGCAATTAAATATCACCATATCTGAAACCCTTTTAACAATAGACCCAGATAAAATGTACAATAAAAGGGCGACGCGTGATACCATTAGGTTCTTAGTGGGACAACGTTTAGTCAGTTTTAGTGTGACAGGGCTTACTAAATTTAAGAAGATAATAATGAAAATAGCTCCTCACCACTTTTTATTACATTTTTAGGAGGATGATTTGGGTTGATTAATTAAATAAAGTATGAGCACCCAGTGCCTACTGATGTCTGGCAATACAAAAGTAACATACTACAAAGTTGTGCATTTTCTTTGGGCTACTTAAACAAGCTGCAAAGGAGATCCGTGCTTGATTAGTGTTGCCTGACCTTCTTTACTGATTGGGTGATTAGAGTTCAAATCTATTGGCTGTGAAAGCCACAGGGCGGAGTTGATTATCAAAACGCCACTAGGTGTCTAATAAGCATCTGGTGGCGTTTATTAAACGCCTGGTGACGTCGCACGCGTGGTGGCGTTTAATAAACGCCAGGTGGCGCCACAAACGCCGTTCAAAACGCCGTGCGAATTGTGACGAATTGTGACCCTTTTGGCTTTCCATATCGAAACAATCCGACCCCCGTCTCAACGAGGACACCTAGTGGTCACCTGCAGGTGTTGATCTGAAACAGAATTGATAACGAGCCATTAAAAAAATAAAAAATGTATTATTGTATTGTATTATTTTTCTAATATGTGAAGCTTGTAAGGCTTGCAGACTCCTCACTGTGCATAATGCTATTTTGGTCATAAAAAATGAATATTAATAAAAGAAATCAAGCCACAATGTCTCACTTTTTTATAGATTTTCATTCAAAAATATTTATTTCTCTGCTGTGGAAGGACTTAGCCTACTTTGTGTTTTACAGATAATTTCTCCAGCCTTTGAAAAGATCATCTCACAAAGGACACTTGTTGCTGGCATGCAAAGATATTTTTTAGCAAGGACATACAAATGAGGAAAGATTACTGCTCTCTCTTTCCAGTAAGGTAGGGGATCAGGAGTTCTGGGCAAAACGCAGAGTGGAGGTATTTTTTCACTTCCACTGTGGCATCAGCTGTAGCATTATGTATAATCTGGGTTTTACAGATACGATCATTAAAACGTTCCCATAAACTGTCCTATCTATCTATCTATCTATCTATCTATCTATCTATCTATCTATCTATCTATCTATCTATCTATCTATCTATCTATCTATCTATCTATCTATCTATGTATGTGTCACTGTATGTAGGTCTATACTCTGTCTGTCTCTAGCCTATCAGTCAATGTGTAAATTTAAATGTAAGCCTAAATATAACTAAACAAATCGCACTTTGAATGTCACTATATCACCAAATATCCGCTATCTCAAAATCAAACTCATCTCACAAAAACCCACGAGGTCAAGGTGCGTTGACTTCACTTTTATACTGATGTGCGATGTGTGTTCCCGACCCTGTCAATCAAACGCTGATTTGGCGGACCATGCCACCTGTTGAAACACTAGTGAAACACTCCGGTGTTTCATTTAGCCGTAGTCACGTGACATCAGTGTTTTGAATCGCGCTTCGGATCACTGGGCTCGTTCGAGATGAGCTGCGCCTCGCCTGTAAAGTAGACGAGAGCAGGCGGGAGCAGCGGGGGGGGGCGGTGACAAAAGTCGCTCTCAAGTCGGACAGTTTCCAGCTGACTCCAGCAGCCTTCAGGCTGAACAGGAAGTGACAGAAACACGGTGGTCCGATTCCGATTTAATAAAATGTTATCAGACCCCTATATCAGCTCCTACACAGTCTCCAGTTGATTTTATTATGACAGAGTAGCTGTCAGAATTCTCTACATGTGATCTGTTGCTGATTTTAATAAACAACAGACTGTAGATGATCCGTAATCTGAACAGATTTAGTCTCTCTGACTTCTAAACACAACTATCAGCCACACAACATGTGTTCTGTACAGAATAAGCTTTTAAATCAGACAAATCACAGTTAAAATCCCTCCGATTGAAAATCAATAAAAAGTTTATATAAAACGTCATCACGTTGAGTCGATTCTGAACCAATCAGCTGTCTTGATTGCGGGGGAGGGGGGGCGTTTTCCAGCATGCCCTGGGTCCGCCTGCGTCCGCCTGGCTCCTGCAGTTGGTGAAAGCGACACGCTGCGCTGCGTCTCAGAACTGCGCCGCCGGTTCGTGAGATTATCGTTGCCCACGTGTGCATGACGTCAGAGCAAGTCGGGATCAAGTCGGACACAAATCTAACCGGCATGCATTGGGCGCCGATCGCCGGTGATCGATTCTGCGCAGATCTGGCTCATCTCCAACGAGCCTAATGTTTCGAAACATCTGCGCTTCGGGATCTCGGCAAAGCTTCGGAACGTCAGTTTCACTTCAGCCATCCCTAGTAGGAGTAATATCACAAAACATTTTAATGTCATGTTTACTAAAAGATTTGATTACTAAAGGGTTTGCTTGGCTCCACAACATCTTTTATTTATATATATATATATATATATATATATATATATATATCTCGTTTTACAATAACGTTATATGAAGGAGAATGCATCAAACAGTTACAGAATCTAAACTATTTATATTGTGCAAACTGCAAAGTAGTAAAATAAATTTAAACTGAAGGTTTCCCTTTCCAAACCAAATAGTTGTAAGCTAGTTGTATAAACACTACCTTGGCCACAGGTAACGTTAGGTTGTTGCTGTCACGTCTGACCCCTTCTTATTGTGGTTTTTGTGTGTTTGGACTTCCTGTCCTTTGGTTTTCCCGCCCTTTGTTACTGACTGTCTTTCACCTGTTCACCAGCCCTTGTGTCTAGTTTCTGTGTTTTAGTTGGTTTCATGTTTTTCTGCTTGTTTTCATGAACTTCCTGTTTTATTTTTGCGGTCTGGGTTTCTGTCTTGTCTTGTTACTTCCTGTGTTTTCCCTCCCTTGTGATTGGCCTAATGTGTTTCACCTGTGTCCCTGCCTTGTAGCCACCTGTCCCTTGTTAGTCCTCGTTATCCTGTGTATTTAGTGTTTCCTTGGTGTCTTGTCACATTATTACTTTATGTGCTGTCTGTGGTGCTGTGTGTCTTGTTTTTGTGGTTTTTGTGCTTTCTGTGCTTTCTGGGACTACTTTTGTTTTGCTTTCTGCCAACCTCTGGACACTTTTTGGAAGTTTGGTTCATTAAATTCTTTTATCCCTATTTTTCTGAACATAGGTCTGCTGTCAGCCTGCTTGGCTGTCTGAATAATGTTAGCAGGTTGGCTGATGTATTTCAGCGAGGTGAGACATCTTAAATCCAGAGTTTTAATCATTGCTCTGAACCTGTCTCTCTCTCGTCTGTCTCAGCGGTCTGTAGGGGGACTAGAGGTGGACTGTTATTGCGTTCGTAATGTTGCTCTGCTGCATGCTTGAAGTGAATTTATGTCCTTACTACCCGGTCACGGCCGAGAAACGTTAGCGCAACCAAGTAATGTTTAGCAACGGGCAACCACAGTAGCTAAATTATGTATCTATATATTTTATTTTTTTTTAGAAACCAAAAAACTTGGGAACAACAGACGGCTCCTCTCTTGAGCACACGTTGTTCTGGTGTATCTCCGGTCTTTCTTCATCCTCTAACTTTCTTCTGTTCTTGAATGTGCAGTAGCGACCGGAGCCTCTCTCAGCTTAACAGACTGTTATGCTACCTACCTAGCTAGCAGCTATATTACCCAGCATGCCGTTCGGCAGTGTAAATTTGTAAATGTAAAGTTGTTAGAGTTAGAAATGGTTTAAGTCCCAGGTAGTTGTGTGCTGTGGTGTTTTCTCCTGTTAAAGAGAGTTAGTTGTGGGTTATTAATTGTTGAGTTATAAAGTTACTACCATGAGTGAGAAGGGTACCCAGTTCTGTTTCATCATTCATGTCAGCACTGAAGACAGATCCTCTTATCTTCATGTTTTTCAGTTTGATGTTCATTCAAGATGTTTTTAATGACATGTCATCTTGCCATGTGGCTGGACTGATATTACTTGGCTTCATTATGATAACTTCTTCTGTTTCTTTTATTACTAGGTATAAAGTCTGGCATCATGGCAAACATTGATAATCTGGTTCCGGTACGAGTTGCCGTGCGACGCTGCGAGCCACAGGTCTGTGTTCAACAGTTTAGGGAAATGTCCACGTATATATTATATATATTTTCTTTAAAGCCCATACAGCTACACTCCCCAGTATATGTAAGCTAAAGTGTGTTTTCAGGTGAGAGTTGGCCCAGAGAAGACCTTCACCTATGATTATGTGTTCGATCCCACTGCTAAACAAGAGGGGTTTAATACGACTGTGTCCCCCTTATTGTTTGGGCTTTTCACAGGTAAGTTATCTTTTAATATAATGATTTATTGAGTTCAGTCAGAAAATTGTCTTTATTTCTACCCCGCTCCTGGGTGCCGGTTGTACAACATAAGACTGGTGGTTTTGCTAGAGGACTCTTCATTGGCTGCACAAAAGTGTTAATGAAAGAGAATTGGCTGAGATGTTAAATAATTATAAATCTATTGGTTTCTCTTTTCTTGTCTTTTAAATCATTTTGCATCCTCACTGAATTGTCCTTTTCTGTAGGCTACCATGCCACAGTTGCTGCATACGGCCAGAGGGGATCAGGGAAGACCTTCTCCATGGGAGGACCATGCACATCAGCTCAAGAAAATGACCCTTCAGTCGGCCTTATTCCACGAGTTCTCAGAAGGATCTTTGAGGAAAGGGAGAGGAGGACTGTGACTTTGGTCTGGCAGTGTCTTATCTGGAGGTTGGTGGACATGTTAGTTTTTATGTCACTTAGAAATACATTCAGCAAATGTTTCATTGCACTCTGGTCTTTTAAAACATTATTTGCTTAAGCTTTTGTTCCTTTTTTGATTGTAGATCTATAATGAGGACATATTGGACTTGCTATGTCCATCTAAAGATAAAGCTGGCCTCAACATTAGGGAGGACCCTGAAGAGGGCATAAAGATGAGTGACTGACATGTTCACAAAGAGCAAAGCACACATTGTCACATTTCTTTAAAGCTAGATGGAAAGATAAATCCTCATTCTTTACCTTGATGACCCCTTTTAAATCAGTACATGTTTAAATATAATCTAGTGTGTCAGCTTTTGTTTGTATTGAAAATATGCTGTTTTTTAATTTTTCAGTGGGTTTAACTGAGAAGCAGGTGTCCTCTGCCCGTGAGATGGTGTGTTATCTGTTAAAGGGTCAAGTACAGTAAATTATCAAATGTTTAATTTTGACATGCTGATTTTGTTGTGATTTCTTTATTTAGGCTGCTGTTTGTCATAAAGATACCATATTGAAAACACTATCTTAGTTGAATATTAATCTTATGTTGTAGAGTGGCTTCAAAATTCCACCTTGTGGATCTGGTGGGTTCAGAAAGGCAAAATAAAGCCAAGGGGGAGCGTTTTAGGGAAGGTAAACTAATTGTTTTGTTTTTTCTGTAGTTTTACTCTGTTGAAAGTTGTCAACTGTTAATTTATGAGCCAATGATGTATGGTGTAGTATAAAATGTCTCTTTATAATGAAATGTGCCCTTAATAACAGCATTTCTGTTTTGATGCTTTTTATCTTCATCTTCAGGCATCAATCTTGGCCTTCTGGCTTTGGATAATGTTATCAGTGCCTTGGGGGGGGAGAGCCAAAGAGGTAGCTTTGTTCCATACAGAGAGTCCAAGCTGACTCTGCTGCTCCAGGGTAAGATCTGATTTAGATGTTCAAACGTTCCGTTGTGGTTATTAGTGACTGTAAGACATCCAGTAGGCTGCTGCTATTGGCCAAGGGAAAGCTTTCCATTCTGCTCTATTGGCAGCACTGGTGTCCAGGGAAGTGTCATTTTGGTACGTGCTGAACAGGATCTGCATATCTGCGTATAGCTTTATTTATTTTAACGTTAAAATGGTAACATTACTGGTTAATGTACAGGCAGGTGTTCAAAGTACAAACGACGCACAATGTTAAATGACTGCAGAATGACTGTACTAAGCACTTCTGTAAATCGTTTTCTGTTTGTCATCAGATTCTCTGGGAGGACACGGTTACTTTGATGATCACATGAGTCAGTCCAGGAGACTCTAACATGGAGGAGACACTGAACACCCTACGATATACAGATAGGGCACGACAAATAAAAAATAAACCCATTGTTAACGTTGATGCCAAAGATTCGAAAATAAAATGCCTCCAACAGCAGGTACGGAGATTGTAGAGTTGGAGTGTGAAGTTGACTTCACAATCAGATCTCAAACTGCCATTGGCTTATGACATTATGCTGCAAGTTAAATGCAGTTAATTTACTCGTTAAGTTAAATCTTTGTTGAAGCTTGAGAAGAGAGCGTTTTGATACATAATTGTGTAATACTTACTTCTTCCATTTGTAATGTAGTAAATGTCTTTATTCATCACGTGTTTAGGTTGAGGAGCTGCAGGGGAAGCTCCTCCATGCCTGTGGAGGAGGAGCTCTGCTGCTCTCTGGGTAAGACATCCCATTTCCCCATACAGGGTACGTATTCCCCATAACAAGAAGCCACAACTGTTACTGGGTCTCTGTTACAGGCCAGAGTCAGAGGAGACGGTGACTGAGCTGCTGGAAAGGAATCTCTCCCTGCAGGACATCAATAAACTAAGCGGGGAGCTGAGCCAGGTAGGGCTGCAGCTATATATTCTTTTTGTAATAGATTAATCAGATATTTTTTTGCATTTTAAACAAATAATGCATAATGATGTGGCTGTAAAATCATCAAGCATTTGGCTTTTATTCCTAAAAAGAAAAAACAGGTATTTATTCCAACTCCAACATTTGGCTCCAAAACTAAACTACAAACTAAAGAGCTGTTCACTAAGCCGAGGGTAAATGTGATGGTACCAAGCTTCCAGCAGGGGCATTCAACTATAGGCTACTGTTCTGGGGACACATTTTCAGAAGACTAATACTAATACCTAGTACCCATGGTCCCATGACGTCATTCCCGTGCATATTAAGTAGCCATGCTGGGTGGAGGGGCTGGTTTGTCTCCAGCAGCTAAGTTTCCAAAGATTGGTAGCAAACTAATAAACAATGAGACTACAAATAGACAGCTTTCGTTTTTAAATAGTTGTGTAAAACATGTCTATTAGCAGAGTAGCATGCTGTAGGCTAGTTGTGTAAAACATGTCTATTAGCAGAGTAGCGTGCTGTAGGCTAGTTGTGTAAAACATGTCTATTAGCAGAGTAGCGTGCTGTAGGCTAGTTGTGTAAAACATGTCTATTAGCAGAGTAGCATGCTGTAGGCTAGTTGTGTAAAACATGTCTATTAGCAGAGTAGCATGCTGTAGACTAGTTGTGTAAAACATGTCTATTAGCAGAGTAGCGTGCTGTAGGCTAGTTGTGTAAAACATGTCTATTAGCAGAGTAGCGTGCTGTAGGCTAGTTGTGTAAAACATGTCTATTAACAGAGTAGCACGCGCTTAGACTAGTTGTGTAAAACACGTCTATTAACAGAGTAGCGCTGTAGGCTAGTTGTGTAAAACATGTCTATTAGCAGAGTAGCGCGGCTGTAGGCTAGTTGTGTAAAACATGTCTATTAGCAGAGTAGCGCTGCTGTGGGCTAGTTGTGTAAAATATGTCTATTAGCAGAGTAGCGTGCTGTAGGCTAGTTGTGTAAAACATGTCTATTAGCAGAGTAGCATGCTGTAGGCTAGTTGTGTAAAACATGTCTATTAGCAGAGTAGCATGCTGTAGACTAGTTGTGTAAAACATGTCTATTAGCAGAGTAGCATATTGAAGACTAGTTGTGTAAAACATGTCTATTAGCAGAGTAGCATATTGAAGACTAGTTGTGTAAAACATGTCTATTAGCAGAGTAGCGTGCTGTAGGCTAGTTGTGTAAAACATGTCTATTAGCAGAGTAGCATGCTGTAGACTAGTTGTGTAAAACATGTCTATTAGAGTAGCGTGCTGTAGACTAGTTGTGTAAAACATGTCTATTAGCAGAGTAGCATGCTGTAGACTAGTTGTGTAAAACATGTCTATTAGCAGAGTAGCATGCTGTAGACTAGTTGTGTAAAACATGTCTATTAGCAGAGTAGCGTGCTGTAGGCTAGTTGTGTAAAACATGTCTATTAGCAGAGTAGCATGCTGTAGACTAGTTGTGTAAAACATGTCTATTAGCAGAGTAGCATGCTGTAGGCTAGTTGTGAGAGCAGCAGCGTTAGCTACCTTGTGTCTGGTTCTCTCCGTTGAACAGATGACTACACTGGATGTTTTCTACTGAGATGATGTAGCAGCATGTTTGCAGCTTAAAATGATCCCAAACTTTGTCGTTGTCTCTTCTCTTAGACCCTCACTATTTTCGTCCTCCTTCATGTGTAATCTGGGCCGTCAGTCTTGTGTCCACAGAAGCGTCTGGCCCAATCCCAAAGTGAGCCCTGAGGACTAAGGACTAAAGACTCACAGACTTAATTGATCTCAGGTACTAAGTGAGTGAGTGTATGAGGCCACATGGACTCAGATAGGTAGAAATGGGATCAGGACAGCACTTCACGAGATCACGTGTTACCTTGGCGACGTTTAATAACAAAGATGTTGCTGACACTTGCCGGTTTGGGAATTTTCATTTTAAGTTTGTTGCTTTCCACACGGCCAAGGCCCAGGAGACGGCTGCGTGACTCCACATTATTTCAAGCTCTTGTTTTACAAGCTGAACACCAGGTCGGTCTGTTCCGTGGCTGGGAGGCGTGCTGTTGTTTACCTTTTGTAATTTCCGGATTTCCCTACGGTCTCCGCGGTAAACGTCACATGGGGGTAATTCCCTTTGGTGAAGTCTGCATCGATGCAGACTCACGGAAAGGGCTCGCTAAGTGTGTACTCAAACCCTCATGACCTTTTGAAATTCGACATTGGGACAACCCTAAGCCCTTACGAATTTCGCAAGAACGCGCAAAGTCTGTGAGTCCGGACTTTGGGATTGGGCCAAAGCCTGTTGTCCCCTAGTAATAATCCTCCGTGTGGAAACCCAGTGAGCCGTACACCGTTGGTTACATTGATTTAACGAGGCTTCGAGGCAAAGAATTTAGCTTCGAGGATGTTTTGTAATCTAATTATTGGAGTTGTTGGAGGAATAGTTTCAGCCCTAGAGCCAGGTGAGCCAGACCCTAACCTCATTTACTAATCCTCCTTCCTCCAAAGTCATTGCTGAATGCTGATGGGGAAACGGTTTCTATGGTGACGATGTGTTCGTTTGTACCTATGGGTAGGAAACAAAGCCAAGACCTTAGTTTACAAAATGTACAGTTTATCTGATGTCTTTTCTATTACATTTAAATGCATCCTGTTTATCACATTGTTTGCTTTTTTGTGTAGATGGAAAATCAAAATAAGAGACTGGAACATCAACATAAGAGACTAGCTAGCAGACAGGACCAACAGCAGGACCATGCAGTCTAAGTTTCTAGAGGCATGAAGCCTGGAGAGCTTCAGGACGCTCTAACACACGGCTGTTCTTGTTAAAAGCTTTCTTTGGTTTTTGATGGTCTATGTCAATATTGTTTAGCATTTCAGCTATTTATTTATTTGCACCACTCTCACAGTGATCATCTTGAGCCACACCTTTTTTCAGATGTGGAGTGAGTCGTGATAAGTTGGAAAAACTGAAGCACCAAGAATTCACATCAGAACTTCACTTTTGTTCTCATAATATTTACATTAGATGATTTATATCAAAGATACTTTACAAAATTGAGAGTTGTGTTCACTGAAAGATCATAAAAACTAGGTTTTGATCAAGATTTCTTTGTTTAGTGTAAATGTCAAACCGGCAGCTGCCTCAAGCGGTGCAGCTGCCACAATGGGAAAAATGAAATGTGGGGACAGCTGCAGATGACCGTAAGACATGTCAAAACATGGAGCAGGTAAGTTATCTAATGATTTCCAATAATCTACACTTGGTGTGATGCAGGAAATGTTTTTAAAGGTCCAAATATGTAATACTGACAGCTAGTGTTTAAAATAGTTAGTGCAGTACCAATTCAAAATTCTGGAGAGAGTCGTCTCTGCCTCCCCCCCCCCCTGCCCAGACTCGTAGTTCACGTTGGTTGCCAGGCTGAGACCGCTAAAAACACAACAACCTCAACGTCCTCTCCGCACGCCAGGATAGGAACCTCTAAAAACACAACAACCTCAACGTCCTCTCCGCACGCCAGGATAGGAACCTCTAAAAACACAACAACCTCAACGTCCTCTCCGCACGCCAGGATAGGAACCTCTAAAAACACAACAACCTCAACGTCCTCTCCACACGCCAGGATAGGAACTGCTAAAAACACAACAACCTCAACGTCCTCTCCACACGCCAGGATAGGAACCTCTAAAAACACAACAACCTCAACGTCCTCTCCACACGCCAGGATAGGAACCTCTAAAAACACAACAACCTCAACGTCCTCTCCACACGCCAGGATAGGAACCTCTAAAAACACAACAACCTCGCCGTCCTCTCCACACGCCAGGATAGGAACCGCTAAAAACACAACAACCTCGCCGTCCTCTCCACACGCCAGGATAGGAACCGCTAAAAACACAACAACCTCGCCGTCCTCTCCACACGCCAGGATAGGAACCGCTAAAAACACAACAACCTCAACGTCCTCTCCACACGCCAGGATAGGAACCGCTAAAAACACAACAACCTCAACGTCCTCTCCACACGCCAGGATAGGAACTGCTAAAAACACAACAACCTCAACGTCCTCTCCACACGCCAGGATAGGAACTTCTAAAAATAGCACTACCTTGCCGTCCTCTTCCACCCGACTGAACACACTTCATCGGCTTAGAATTACGGCAGCAATTGGTAAACACACTGCAAACTCACGGTCCTCTCTTCCCGAGTCAAAGCCTCCCTCTCTTGGCTTAAAATAACTCTGCTGTTTACTCCGGTAACATTAGCAGTTAGCAGGGTTAGCATGGCGGCGTTAGCCAGGACCAGTCGGGATCACTTTACTGGCTGTGTCTCAATTGTTTCTGCGAGTAACCAACTCGGGTACTCTAGTTATATAATTCAATGTTAGTACACAAATGTTGAAATGACATAAAATGCCCGTCCCTAGTGGCTGTGATAACAGTCCACAGTACATGGCTGTACTACTGTTCCAGCTGTAGTGAGCTGGGTTTACCTGTTTCCAGGTATATCATAGCTGTACTACCGTTCCAGCTGTAGTGAGCTGGGTTTACCTGTTTACAGGTATATCATAGCTGTACTACCGTTCCAGCTGTAGTGAGCTGGGTTTACCTGTTTCCAGGTATATCATAGCTGTACTACTGTTCTAGCTGTAGTGAGCTGGGTTTACCTGTTTCCAGGTATATCATAGCTGTACTACTGTTCTAGCTGTAGTGAGCTGGGTTTACCTGTTTCCAGGTATATCATAGCTGTACTACTGTTCTAGCTGTAGTGAGCTGGGTTTACCTGTTTACAGGTATATCATAGCTGTACTACCGTTCCAGCTGTAGTGAGCTGGGTTTACCTGTTTACAGGTATATCATAGCTGTACTACTGTTCTAGCTGTAGTGAGCTGGGTTTACCTGTTTCCAGGTATATCATAGCTGTACTACTGTTCTAGCTGTAGTGAGCTGGGTTTACCTGTTTACAGGTATATCATAGCTGTACTACTGTTCTAGCTGTAGTGAGCTGGGTTTACCTGTTTACAGGTATATCATAGCTGTACTACTGTTCCAGCTGTAGTGAGCTGGGTTTACCTGTTTACAGGTATATCATAGCTGTATCGCTCTACCTGTGTTAGCTGGGTTTACCTGTTTACAGGTATATCATAGCTGTACTACTGTTCCAGCTGTAGTGAGCTGGGTTTACCTGTTTACAGGTATATCATAGCTGTACTACCGTTCCAGCTGTAGTGAGCTGGGTTTACCTGTTTCCAGGTATATCTGGCAACCCGGTCTGGCTGTCAAACTGGGCCGTTGATGATGATGATAACAACACACAGATCAAAACATAAACAGACATTACGTCACGGAACGTACATTTCAAAAATAAAAAATACTGACCATAGCATTGTTGTCAGAAAAGATAGTATTTCAGCTTAACTTGTTTCCTATAAATCTGATGAGGCATTGGTGTCATTTTTGGATTTATTACAGTACATATATTACATATTGGACCTTTAATGTTTATGTTTGTATATCAGAGTGTTGATGATCAATCTGAGCTGAAACATCTGCATGTTGGATAATCCTTTTTTAGGGCAGACATTTTGACATGTCATAGTAAATAAAGCCCAGGTCTATATTTAATAACCATAATGATGGCTGCATTCCACTTACGGGAGGCCCTGCAGTTGTGCATGCTGGCTCACTGAAATAGATTACTTGGACAGTAAAAGAACTGAGCCATAGTTAAGGTTATGTGCTGTTCCTACTATGACAGGTCCAAATGTCTGTCGTAAAACAAGTATCCTCAGGATGGGGGTTTTAATTATTCAACTGAACTTTATGGCAAACTTTTATGTAATAACTGCCCAATACAGTAAAAGCTCATCACAATAAAATGTTCCTTTTTAAATGCATGCTAACACCACGTATATTACACCAATCAATCTAATTATAGAAGTTGGAAGATATTGTTTACTATTGAATATTGACTTGTAATGTAATAACTGACAATGCAGAAAAGCCGTTGTGATGTTTTGGCATATAGTATCTTGCCTGCAATGCCTGTTGCAACTGGAACTGTAAAGGATGTGATGCAGAAGAGACTACAGTGCACTATTTCAGGTGACATACAGACCTGATAGCAGCCTCTCTATCTATTCAACAGGAGAATTACTCAACTGGACATCCTTAAGAAGAAGAAAAGGCTCCTTAAGAAAATGGAGAGCCATTTATGTAAAACTTTTTTTTACTGTCAAAATAAAAAATAAACTGAAATTAAATAAACTGATTCTAAGGCATTGTTTGTGTGTACAAAAGATTTAAAACTATTTTGTGTTTTCAAAGTTTCTATGTCACAACATTTGGGATTTTTTTCAACCAAATTGACCAAAAATAGCACGGATGTTCCTACAACGCTCTTCACAAGTCAAATTACAGATCAGTTCACTACTTTTAGTCAATTATGGGCGATTTCTTTTTTTTTTTTTTTTTCTCTTCCAATTTCATAGCATATGAAGAAAATAAAGCGGAACACCTCCCTAGGGGAGGCGCCCAGGGGGCATCCTTACAGATTCCCGAACCACCTCAACTGGCTCCATTCGACGCAGGCGAGCAGCGGCTTCACTCGAGCTCCTCACGGATGACTGAGCTTCTCACCCTATCTCTAAGGGAGACGCGCCAGCACCCTCCTGAGGAAACCCATTTCGGCCGCTTGTACCCTGGATGGTTCTTTCGGTCATGACCCAGCCTTCATGACCATAGGTGAGGGTAGGAACGAAACTGACCGGTAGATCGAGAGCTTTGCCTTCTGGCTCAGCTCTCGTCTACAACGGTGCGATAGATGGAATGTAATACGCACCCGCTGCGCCGATTCTCCGACCAATCTCCCGCTCCATTGTCCCTCACTCGCGAACAAAACACCAAGGTACTTGAACTCCTTCACTTGGGGTAAGGACTCATTCCCTACCTGGAGAAGGCATTCCATCGGTTTCCTGCTGAGAACCATGGCCTCAGATTTAGAGGTGCTGATCCTCATCCCAGCCGCCTCACACTCGGCTGTGAACCGATCCAGTGAGTGCTGGAGGTCACAGGGTGATGATGCCAATCTCAAGGTAAGTCAATGGAGGCCAAAATGGCGATGATAAACACGCCAAAATGGCATACGAATTGGCGTGTCATACATATGCCGCTTCCTGAGATCAGTCTGCTAGAACAGGATCCTGAAACTAAACTTTGACCAAACTCTTCCTCCGATCTAAACTATTAGTGAAAATAATTCATAATTTCAGCTTTCCTAACACAAAATTTAGATGTAACTTCATATGAATCAGGTTTACTGACCACAAATTTGAAGAGGACTTTCATCATCGTAAAACACACTTCATTCAAAGTGGACAGAAACTAAATAAAATGACCAAAAGCCATCTTTGTTCATCTTTCCACTGTTCCAACAATCACCACTCTGGTTTGGTTGAAATAAACCCTTAATTCACCCATTTACATGTGGAGATATGCTGGCTCTATACACGCTAAAAGTCCTGATTATTTACATGGAGTCTGGTGGAGATATGCTGGCTCTATACACGCTAAAAGTCCTGATTATTTACATGGAGTCTGGTGGAGATATGCTGGCTCTATACACGCTAAAAGTCCTGATTATTTACATGGAGTCTGGTGGAGATATGCTGGCTCTATACATGCTAAAAGTCCTGATTATTTACATGGAGTCTGGTGGAGATATGCTGGCTCTATACACACTAAAAGTCCTGATTATTTACATGGAGTCTGGTGGAGATATGCTGGCTCTATACACGCTAAAAGTCCTGATTATTTACATGGAGTCTGGTGGAGTTATGCTGGCTCTATACACGCTAAAAGTCCTGATTATTTACATGGAGTCTGGTGGAGTTATGCTGGCTCTATACACGCTAAAAGTCCTGATTATTTACATGGAGTCTGTCTCTATACATGCTAAAATTTCTGATTATTTACATGGAGTCTGTCTCTATACATGCTAAAAGTACTGATTATTTACATGGTGTCTGGCTCTATACATGCTAAAATTTCTGATTATTTACATGGTGTCTGTCTCTATACATGCTAAAATTTCTGATTATTTACATGGTGTCTGGCTCTATACATGCTAAAAGTACTGATTATTTACATGGTGTCTGGCTCTATACATGCTAAAAGTTCTGATTATTTACATTGAGTCTGTCTCTATACATGCTAGAAGTGATTATTTACATGGTGTCTGTCTCTATACATGCTAAAAGTTCTGATTATTTACATGGTGTCTGTCTCTATACATGCTAAAAGTTCTGATTATTTACATGGTGTCTGTCTCTATACATGCTAAAAGTTCTGATTATTTACATAGTGTCTGTCTGTATACATGCTAAAAGTTCGGATTATTTACATGGTGTCTGTCTCTATACACGCTAAAAGTCCTGATTATTTACATGGAGTCTGGTGGAGATATGCTGGCTCTATACACGCTAAAAGTCCTGATTATTTACATGGAGTCTGGTAGAGATATGCTGGCTCTATACATGCTAAAAGTCCTGATTATTTACATGGAGTCTGGTGGAGATATGCTGGTTCTATACACGCTAAAAGTCCTGATTATTTACATGGAGTCTGGTGGAGATATGCTGGCTCTATACACGCTAAAAGTCCTGATTATTTACATGGAGTCTGGTGGAGATATGCTGGCTCTATACACGCTAAAAGTCCTGATTATTTACATGGAGTCTGGTAGAGATATGCTGGCTCTATACATGCTAAAAGTCCTGATTATTTACATGGAGTCTGGTGGAGATATGCTGGCTCTATACACGCTAAATGTCCTGATTATTTACATGGAGTCTGGTGGAGATATGCTGGCTCTATACACACTAAAAGACCTGATTATTTACATGGAGTCTGGTGGAGATATGCTGGCTCTATACATGCTAAAAGACCTGATTATTTACATGGAGTCTGGTGGAGATATGCTGGCTCTATACACGCTAAAAGACCTGATTATTTACATGGAGTCTGGTGGAGATATGCTGGCTCTATACAAAAGACCTGATTATTTACATGGAGTCTGGTACATGGAGTCTGGCTCTATACATGCTAAAAGTACTGATTATTTACATGGTGTCTGGCTCTATACATGCTAAAAGTTCTGATTATTTACATGGAGTCTGGCTCTATACATGCTAAAAGTTCTGATTATTTACATGGTGTCTGTCTATACATGCTAAAAGTTCTGATTATTTACATGGAGTCTGGCTCTATACATGCTAAAAGTTCTGATTATTTACATGGAGTCTGTCTCTATACATGCTAAAAGTTCTGATTATTTACATGGTGTCTGGTTCTATACATGCTAAAAGTTCTGATTATTTACATGGTGTCTGTCTCTATACATGCTAAAAGTTCTGATTATTTACATGGTGTCTGTCTCTATACATGCTAAAAGTTCGGATTATTTACATGGTGTCTGTCTCTATACATGCTAAAAGTCCTGATTATTTACATGGAGTCTGGTGGAGATATGCTGGCTCTATACACACTAAAAGTCCTGATTATTTACATGGAGTCTGGTGGAGATATGCTGGCTCTATACACGCTAAAAGACCTGATTATTTACATGGAGTCTGGTGGAGATATGCTGGCTCTATACACGCTAAAAGTCCTGATTATTTACATGGAGTCTGGTGGAGATATGCTGCTCTATACACGCTAAAAGTCCTGATTATTTACATGGAGTCTGGTGGAGATATGCTGGCTCTATACACGCTAAAAGTCCTGATTATTTACATGGAGTCTGGTGGAGATATGCTGGCTCTATACACACTAAAAGACCTGATTATTTACATGGAGTCTGGCTCTATACATGTTAAAAGATCTGATTATTTACATGGAGTCTGGCTCTATACATGTTAAAAGACCTGATTATTTACATGGAGTCTGGCTCTATACATGTTAAAAGACCTGATTATTTACATGGAGTCTGGCTCTATACATGTTAAAAGACCTGATTATTTACATGGAGTCTGGCTCTATACATGTTAAAAGACCTGATTATTTACATGGAGTCTGGTGATTTGTGTTCATGTAGATCCTGGTCTGCCGGGAGGGGCTAATGTCTCACATCCACTGTCTTTGATGTTTCTATGGGGCTCCGTATCCAGTATGGGATTATTATAGATAGTTACTCTTTGTGCAAATGTCCGTGGCCAGGTTTGGTATTGTACCTTATATATATGTCTAAAATTATCTCTCTTTTTTTTTCTTAGATGTGCGATCGACAAAGATCTGATCTCCATAAAAAAATCTGCAAATCTATTTCTATTTAATGCGTTATTTTTATTGTTTTGGTGTTGGTGGCTACTGTCTTCTGGATCTTTCATGTGGTCGGCTATTCATTCTTGTGTGTGTGTGTGTGTCTGTGTGTGTGTGTCTGTGTGTGTGTGTCTGTGTGACTGGGACTGTGTGTGTGTGTGTGTGTGTGTGTGTGTGTGTGTGTGTTCGTTTATGTCCAAGGGCTTGCGGTTGGGGTGTGTTCAACGTTGTTGATCCATCTGTGCATAGGGCTTGTGTGTGTGTGTGTCACCGTTTGTTTCTGTTGTAGTCCTTTCCTGATTTATTGTGTTCATTCATTCTCTGTTTCCTCGTTGTTTTTGGTCTCATGTTTCTGTCTTCTGTGTTTCCGTGTCCGTGTGTTCAGATGTCTGTTGGGCTGTGGTCTGTTTCTTCGACTGTTTTCCGCTGTATTCCCTCGCTGTTTGGTTTTTCATTCTGGATCTTGTGCTTCTTCTCTTTCCATTCTTCCTGTTTTTCCATTCCATTTCCCTGTTGTTTCCCTCATTCCACTGGGTGTTTCCTCCTCTCTGGGTGTTTCCCTCCTTTTCCACTGGGTGTTTCCTCTCATTCCACTTGTTGTTCCTCTGTGTTGTTTCCTCGTTTCCCTCTTTCCTGCCTTGTCCCTGTCTGGGTGTTTCCCTTCCCCTTTCCCATTCCTGTTCTACGTTGTTCCTTGTTTCTCCTTCCTGCTGTTTCCCTTCCTGTGTTCCCCTCCTGGGTGTTTCCTATTCCTGTTCCCTGTTGTGTTTCCCCTGTTGTTTCACTCTTTGTTCTCTTTTCCTCTTCCTTTGTTTCCCCTCCTTCCTTTTCTTTTTCTTCCTCATTCATTTTTTTTCTCTCTGGTTTTTCCCTCTGTTTCCTCGTTTCCCCATCCGTTCCCGCTCATTCCTCGGTGTTTCCTGTTCATTCCATTCTTTCCTCTTTGTTGTTTCCTGTTTCCTTTCTTTCCTGCATTCCCTTTCCTGTTCCCCATTGCTTTCCTCTGGGTCTTTCCCTCATTTCCTTCTCTTTCTTTCCTCTTCCTGGGTTTCCTCTTTCCATTCCCTCTTTCCTCCTCCTGCTCTGGCTCTTTCCACTCTGGTGTTCCTTTCCTCCATTTCATTCCCTGCTCTATTTCTCTTTCCTTGCGTCTTTTCCACCTTTCCCTCCATTCCTCGTTCCTGTTGGTTGTTCCTCTTCCTTCTGTTTTCCCTCTTTCTTGGTGTTTCCCTCCTTCCTTCCTTCCCTCTATTCCTTTCCGTTCCATTCCTGCTGGTTGTTTCCTCCTGGTTGGTTTCCTTCCTTTGTGTTTCCCTTTTTTTTCCTCTCCATTCCCTCATTCTTTCCCTCCTCGCGTGTTTCCTTGCGTGTTTCCCTCTTGTCCCTCTGTTCTCCCCTCCTTTCCTGGTTCCTTCCCTTCTTCCTCTTCCTCCTTCCATCGGTGTTTCCTCCATTCCTGGTGTTTCCCTCTTTTCTCTTCTTTCCCTTTCTCCATTTTTGTTCCTCTTCTTTCCCCTGTTCTTTCCCTCTTTTCCCTCCTTCCTTCCTCTGTTCCTGGTGTTCCTTTCTCTTCCTGGGTTTCCCCTTCCCTCGTTCCTCTTCCTGGTTTCTCTTCCTTTTCTTCCCATTCCTGTTGTTCCCTCCTTCCCCTCCTTCCTCTCGTATCCTTACTCTTCCTTTCCTCATTCCCCCTGGTGTTTCCCTTCCACTCTTTCTTTCCCCCTCATTCCCCTCGGTGTTTCCCCCTTCCATTCCCCCCCACTCTGGTGTTCCCCCATTCCCCCCCCCTCCATTCCTTTCTCTGTTCCCCCCCTCCCCCCTCTGTTGCATTCCCCCCTCATTCCCCCCCCACTCTGGTGTTTCCCCATTCCCCCCTACTCTGCTGTTTCCCCATTCCCCCACTCTGGTGTTTCCCCCCCCTCCATTCCCCCACTCTGGTGTTTCCCCCCATTCCCCCTACTCCTGGTTCCCCCTCATTCCCCCCTCCTGGTGTTTCCCCCCCACTCATTCCCCTTTCCACTCTGGTGTTTCCCCCTCATTCCCCCCCCACTCCTGGTGTTTCCCCCTTCCATTCCCCTCCTGGGTGTTTCCCCTCCATTCCCCCCACTCCTTCCATTCCCCTCATTCCCCCCACTCCTGTTGTTTCCCCTCATTCCCCCCCAACCTGGTGTTTCCCATTCCCCACTGCTCTGTTGTTTCCCCCTCATTTCCCCCTGCTTTCTGTTGTTCCCCCCTCATTTCCCCCTCTGGTGTTTCCCTCTTTCCCCTGCTCCTGGTGTTTCCCCTCATTCCCCCACTCCTGGTGTTTCCCATTCCCCTGCTCTGGTGTTTCCCCCTCATTCCCCTGCTTGGGTGTTTCCCCTCCATTCCCCTCTGGTGTTTCCCCCTCATTCCCCCCTGGGTGTTTCCCATTCCCCTCTGTGTTTCCCTTCTTTGTTTCCCTTCCCCCTGCTCTGGTGTTCCCCTTCATTCCACTCCTGTTGTTCCCATTTCCATCCTTGTTCCCTCATTCCCCTGCTCTGTTGTTTCCTCATTCCACTGCTCTGGTGTTTCCCCTTCATTCCACTGCTCTGGTGTTTCCCCTCTCATTCCCCTGCTTGGTTTCCCCTGTTTCCCATTCCCCCTGCTCTGGTGTTTCCTCCACTCCTCGGTGTTTCTCTGTTGTTCCTTTCTGTCTTTCTTTCCCTCGTTTCCCCTGCTTTCCACTGCTGGTTTCCCTCGTTCCACTGCTTGGTTGTTTCCCCACTTCCTTTCTGGTGTTTCCCTCTTTCCTGCTGGTGTTCCCCCTCAGTCTGGGTTGATCTCTCTTCCTGTCCCAGGGCTCGGGTGTTTCCTCCGTCCGTTTGTCATTTTAAATTTTTTGTGGGTGCTTTTTTTTTTCCAAGTTTTTGTGTGTTTTTATTCAACGTTTTTCGGTGACATTTTCAGTCAGATGTTGTAGTTTCAACCTCTGATGAAGGGTCAGCTCCTACAGACGGTTGTTTGTGGAGACGGGGGGATGGCCTTCCTTCTGGTGGTCCTGGATGGCTTGGCCCCCCCGCTCCCCAGCGTGTGGGTCTCCCTGGCTGTTCACCGTCCTGGCCCTCCGTGGGCGGGGCTCCGCCCGGCGGCTTCCTGCCGGGCCGCTGGGTGCTCCTTGAACACCTTCCGGTTCAGGTGGACACAGATATCCGCTCGCATGTCCTCAGGACAGATCTGGAGCACCTGGGACGCAGAGATCAGACCGCGTTAGAGCAGGAAGTCAGGAGAGGAAGTAGGAAGCCCAGTTCAGACCAAACCAGTTGAATCTGGCAGCTCCTCGCAACGCGTTGGTCGGCAGCGTTCTAACAATGAGACAGGACAGGGTATCATCTCCATAGCAACGCCTCTCAGTGACCCACCCGTGACCTCACTGTGACCTGCCCCTGTGACATCACTGTGACCTGCCCCATGTGACATCACTGTGACCTGCCCCCTGTGACATCACTGTGACCTGCCCCATGTGACATCACTGTGACCTGCCCCTGTGACCTCACTGTGACCTGCCCCATGTGACATCACTGTGACCTGCCACCTGTGACCTGCCCCATGTGACATCACTGTGACCTGCCCCCTGTGACATCACTGTGACCTGCCCCCTGTGACATCACTGTGACCTGCCCCCTGTGACATCACTGTGACCTCACCTCTTGCCAGCCCCACATCCCCAGAAAATACTACTTAAATAAATAAATAGGATATTATAAATACTTCAATACCAGCTGACCTCTACAGTCCTGATTCATTATTCACTGATCAATCATCAAAACATCTTTCTTAGTTCGACAGCATCCGTCCAATCACCACGTTTCTCGTCTTCACCCCGTAGAAAAAAAAATAAGAAACCGGCAGGTCACATTGGCAGTTTCCATGGAGCCGTCGTTGGCAGTGCACGTCCAATCAGAGCCCCAATGCGTGGCGGGGAACCCAGATGTAACGGGCCACTCTGCTCCTCTGTGCGGCTTTGACCAGATGGTAGACCTCCTCGAAGCATGTCGCCATGCACGATGCGCCTGCACACACACACACACACACACACACACACACACACACACACACACACACACACACACACACACACACACACACAGACACACAAGACACACACACACACCACACACACACACACACAGACACACACACAGACACACACACAGACACACACACAGACACACACACACACACACACACAGACACACACACAGACACACACACACAGACACACACATACACACACAGTCCTGACTAAAGCTAGGGCTATCTCTTCTTGTGTTAGTTTTTTCCAGTTACTAACCCACTAAAATGACATCATACATAGCCCAGTTATTTAAACTGACCCACAGAGAGCTAAACCTCTTCTCAAGTCTCCAACAGTCTAAACACATGTTCTGCTTTACACACATTTTACAATTCAAAATGTCTCTTTTTAAATGCACTGAACAAGGGACACAACAATCGGACATGAAGTCACATGGTGGCCATTTCAAAACACTGCCATTGAAATTGACACTACATGAGCTGATTGGCCAATATATATGAGCAAAATGGACAAAAACCTCAAAGGTTAATGGTTACCACTTCAATCAGGAAGTAAGCACTATGAAAAGACCACAGGTGACACATCTGCACATTTCTTCTGCGATTTTCTTTATCAGTTTTTTTGGGAGCATATTTTTGTTAAGTCCAATGTGAATATATCTCCTGTGCATATGTTCCACTGACTTCTTTGGTGAAAAATAATAAAATAAAAATGTTTCAAGAGCACGTGTGTGTATCTGCAAATATTTCTGTGCATGTGAACAGTCTGAAGAACTATTTTAGTATTATGGCAAAGCATACTAAAGATTAGAGTGCTTTTCATTATGGCAACAGTGTGTAGCTGGTTTGACAAAAATCTGGTAACATGAATGAAGTGTGTTAGCCTAGAGATCTAGACCTGCAGCCAGGGGGGTCTAGGCACTCTCCGTTGGCTTGCGAGCTGGAAAAACCAAACTGGGAACAGAGGTCTTCTGGAAGACTTGGAGTTCAGCTTTTCTTTGAGAAAAGAACAAAGAACGGCACTGAAATCATTCTTAAAAAAGTAAGATGTGTTCGGAGTTTTGCTGACCGGATGCGGCTAAAGTTTAAAGGGGTGATAGAGTGCAAAACCGATTTTACCCTGTCATAGTTGAATAACGACAGTTCGGTGGGTAAATAGGACATGCATAGAAGCTCTAAATCCCACTGACTCCCTTTACTATGAAAATCTCATATTTTGAAACTGCCGCTGAAAACGGGCGAATCCCAACAAAGCTGGAAGTTGACGTCAACCTCCCAAAAACCGGAACCTTTGTCAGCCCATGGGTGTATTAAGAGAACGGTCACGCCCCAACATTTACATAGGCTACACAACTGACCTGAGATCAGGTAGAACATTTACATAGGCTACACAACTGACCTGAGATCAGGTAGTACATTTAAATAGGCTACACAACTGACCTGAGATCAGGTAGTACATTTAAATAGGCTACACAACTGACCTGAGATCAGGTAGAACATTTAAATAGGCTACACAACTGACCTGAGATCAGGTAGAACATTTACATACTACACAACTGACCTGAGATCAGGTAGAACATTTACATAGGCTACACAACTGACCTGAGATCAGGTAGAACATTTACATAGGCTACACAACTGACCTGAGATCAGGTAGTACATTTACATAGGCTACACAACTGACCTGAGATCAGGTAGGACATTTACATAGGCTACACAACTGACCTGAGATCAGGTAGTACATTTAAATAGGCTACACAACTGACCTGAGATCAGGTAGGACATTTACATAGGCTACACAACTGACCTGAGATCAGGTAGTACATTTAAATAGGCTACACAACTGACCTGAGATCAGGTAGGACATTTACATAGGCTACACAACTGACCTGAGATCAGGTAGTACATTTACATAGGCTACACAACTGACCTGAGATCAGGTAGGACATTTACATAGTATACACAACTGACCTGAGATCAGGTAGTACATTTAAATAGGCTACACAACTGACCTGAGATCAGGTAGTTTTCTGAATCTAGGTCACGCAGATCTCTGCTATTCCATTACAAAATTCATTTCTGAAACTTTTTTATGCGAGAAATCAACCATATAAAGCTCAAATATGGGCCGCTTTACGAAAATGGATGGCTAATTGCAAATTTTCTCCGACTGTGTGTCGGAGTTTAGTGCCGGTGTTGGTGCTGCCTGGGTTGCTACATCGCCGCCCTGACCACAGTGTCAGCGAGCTTGTTACGCCCGCAATCTTTTACCGCAGCCCGCAGGTTCCAGTTAATCTTATAATGGGTATGTGTGTTGAGTTATTTAAACAAACAATCGGGGAAATAAACGCCTCTTGTCCGCGAGTCTCATTGATAGAGCCGCGGTGAGATGGAGTCCATCAATGAGAGCTAGCTAGCCTCCTCCTAACTCTGACATTCACAAAAATACATTCAATTGAAATCCGAAATCGGACAAGTGTTAGCTAAGCTTTGTAAGACCTTGAGGAACCTGTAATATTCATGCCGTGTCCGAAATTCAAACTGTAAATATACTTTAGTTATGCGAAAGTGAGCAAGCTGCGGTATTTCCCCATTGTAATGAATGTGACATATAGCAAGCAGCTGCTGGTCCTACAAAGACGCCTCGCGTTCATAAAATGCCTTAAAATCAAATCGGACACAACGGTTAGCTTTATAAGACATTGGGGAATGATGTTATATAAGTGGCGTGACGAAATTCAAACCGTAAATATATTAGTTATGCCGGCAGCTGGCCGCGGAGCCCAGTAGTGCAGTATCCACAAAGGGTGACTTTGCCCTGGGTATGGAGCCTAGCAGGCTGCCGCTTCTCGTCAGACTGTGTGGAGCTCCTAAAGTCCGACACGTCTTACCAAATTTGCAATTAGCCATACATTTTTGTAAAACGGCCCATATTTCAGCTTTATATAGTTGATTTCTCGCTTAAAAAAGTCTCAGAAGTGAATTTGGTAATGAAACATTGCAGTGTCTGGAATATGAGATTCTGTCGCTTCTCTAATGTGTGTGTATTGGGGATTCGCTCAACCAATCAGCGCGCAGCTCATCTAAATATTCATGACCATACCATATTTGGAAGAAAAGCTGTTGTTACAAATAGGGCCAAAACACAGGGATGCATAAGGGCCAATAAAATATCAACCAGGCCATTTTCAGCCCAACCAATGTTACATACCCCATTAGGAGACCATAAGGAACAGTGTGAAATACCCTATATAATCATTCTATCACCCCTTTAAAGTTTAATCTATCAACTAGGTCTGCTACCTTCTTCGTTGCTCTGCCTGATTGTAGTGCTATCCTATTGGTGCAGAGGGAATTTGAAAGACAAGCGTTTATCCCGCTCCTCGGATTGAGCTCTGACCAATGGGGAGTTCCCAGACCCAACATCTGGATGTGGGACAGACTTGTCAGGCTAGAAGTGTGTGTCATTTGGTGCAAACGTTTGATTTTGATAATGCTATATGTACTTGTGGTTGCAGTGCTTCATTTTGCAGGATATATGAAGTATTTTGCAGTTTGGGTGTGTGGTTTTGTGAATTGTGTTAAGTATTTTGATAAAACCAGCCTAGTTTGCAAAATTGTTTTAGCAATTGATAATAACTGTAAACAATAAACAAGGGCTGCATTTGAAAAGTAAAAAAACTGACCTCCAATGTCGTTTACTAACCACTTTTCCTTAACCCTTATGGTAAACATCATGAGGTCAAGGAAAGATGTGAAGGAGAATTCAAAAGGGAAAGACAACAGCAGTGTGAGGAGAATCTGACTGTCCTTACACTCGGCTGTGTAACCATGCAACGGAGGATGTTATTGACGTTGGTCTGCTGGTGACACCACACTGTTCTGAAGGTGAAAATACAGAAAGCACATCTGAATACTTCACCCCTGATAGGATGAAATGAAGTCTGTATGCTTTTAAATATATCTTATATACTGTTCACTGTTGTGTGTACTGCACGTGACAACTAAAAGGTGATATGAGAGGCCCGAGTAGTGAGGACTTATGGGAAACATCTTGGTATGACACTATGATATTGTATGCCATTAGAACTAATATTCTTCAGGTTTGGTTATTATATTTCATGCGAAGGAGAGCTGAAAAACAAGATATGTAATCTTCATCAGTGACCTCTGGGGGGCCTAACCGAGATCAGAGACCACCAAAATTTAATGCTGGCTCAATAAATGTGGACTATAAATATTGGTTGCTCATGCTCACCCTTCTGTCCACTCATTTATCCACATGAATGTTCATAATTGTATAATAATTGTTTAATGTATGCAAGATAAGCAGAATGTGTAAGGCCTACCAATCTACTGTACATATTCTATGTTATTCTATGTTATAGGGTTAGATGGTTGTGGGTGGGTGAAAGAAATACATTATTAATGAGGACAATATTCTCAAACTGTAAACACACTGGAGCTGTCCGCTACTGCTGTGCACATAATGGTTTTACAGAGACACCTGAAGGCATCGTGTGGTCCGACTGGTTTTGGTGGTGAACAGAGAATGAGGAAACTAGAACACAAACTGTCCCAGTTCACCAAACAAACCTGTTTCCACCTTACCTCAGGGTTGAGGAAGTAGAAATGGGTTTTCAGTTTTTCTGTTTTCTTTGTACTGTTGGTTTAATTTTAAGGTTCATAATAACACAACCAAACACATCAAACTTATAATTTAATTACTTTATTTGAGAAACAAACACATAAAGGGAAAAATATGTTAAATTATGATTAAAATAGAAAATCAAAAACAGTCAGATGTTAAAAACAAGCGTAATACCCGGAGACCTCTTCACATTTCACAACATAATGTTCACCAAAAAGAAGATAAAAACAGACTTGAGAATACAAGAAAACATCTAGATCATCATGTAGAGTTCTGGAGACTAGACTGGACCTGTTAGGACTCATGTTTCAGCTGGATCATCCTGTAGAGTTCTGGGAGACTAGACTGGACCTGTTAGGACTCATGTTTCAGCTGGATCATCCTGTAGAGTTCTGGGAGACTAGACTGGACCTGTTAGGACTCATGTTTCAGCTGGATCATCCTGTAGAGTTCTGGGAGACTAGACTGGACCTGTTAGGACTCATGTTTCAGCTGGATCATCCTGTAGAGTTCTGGGAGACTAGACTGGACCTGTTAGGACTCATGTTTCAGCTGGATCATCCTGTAGAGGTCTGGGAGACCAGACTGGACCTGTTAGGACTCATGTTTCAGCTGGAGGTCTACTGGAAGAAGGACCAGAACAGTCAGCATCAGTTTGTGTCTCTAACTGTTGGTGGATCTGATGTCACATCAGAGATTAAAAGACCCAACACAATCTGCAGATGGTTTTCTATTTATTTTTTTAGTTTTCAGCTGTGATCAAACTTGAAAATCCACAGAATTTAGTGGGCTGTTTTTCTGCTAGGGGTGATGTATTAACTTTATTTTCAGTTTTAATTTTATATGACTTTTTAAATATAAAATCTGCAGAATATTCTGCGTCAGACTGAGTGTTGCCCTGGTGATTAGTTCACTAACATGTTATCAGACCAGGAAGTGAAGAGTTGGAGATTAGAGTCTAAATATGGAATCATGTAACTTTGAGCTCTAAGATATATGTTCAAACTGTTAATATTAGAACATTATTTATAAGGATATTACAGGCTGACAGTTGATCCACAGAGCTTATGGAGAAGTCATTTCTCATCTTTAGTAAATCAAAATTAAAAGTAACAAATAGACAAACACTGACTACAGACCTGGTACCAGAGTGTTATCAGGTCTGGGTTGTATCTCTATAGAACCAGGAAGCTGTTCCTGTTTAAATCTGAACACATTGTGATATTAATCTTCCAGTTTCTTTGACCAATGACAGCTGATTTCTTCTCTTCTTATCCAGCTGTTGATCAGAGAGATCTTTGTCTCTTTCTGCCTTTCAGTTCTCAGTCTGGTTAAACTGTAGGTCAGCATTATGTTCTCCATGTACAACTAACTAAAGAACATCTGGTTATTATTAAAGGACTTTCTACAAGCCAAAACATCTTTTGTATGCATTCATTTATATGAAAAATAAATGTCATCCAGTCAAAGTGTAAAAAGTGTTTCAGCTCGACATCAACATCTGAATTTAAAGACTTCATTTTGAAAAACTCAAAACTAAAGAAGTTTAAAATGTAACCATTAAAAGACTTTATAAACACAGTATTGCTCACTGATCTGTCATCATGTCTTTGTATTACAGTTCATGTGAGCAGCAGCAGCAGCCTGTCTCTACCTGGACTGTGATGACATCATGTCATCTCTGCTCTCTGATTGGCTGCTCAGACGGTAAGAGCTCAACTGCTGCTGGAATTTCTGTCAGTTGTCAGACTGTTGTTCAGGTCTACAGAGAGACTCAGACAGGTTCAGATGATGATGAAGATGATGAAGATGATGGTGGTCCTGGTCCTCTCCGGTCTCCTCTGTGTCTCAGCTGACGGTAAGTTTCAGTCAGATTTAATCTCATGTTTCAGTCAGAATCTCCGATGGTGTAAACAGTAAACAGGTTGTTAGTTTACTGACAGTCAGTCTGAACAACAGTCACTGTTTCAGCATCTGAACCTTCTGTATGTTTTTTTCTCTTCAGTTCTTCGTATCGATGGCTGTTCAGAGACTGATGGAGAGGTGATGTATGGAATGGATGGTGAAGAGGCTTGGTACGCAGACTTTAAGAACAAGAAAGGAGTCAAGGTTCTGCCCAGTTTTGGAGGTGCTGTGAGAGTCCCAGAAGGACTTTATGAAGAATCTGTGGCTAATCTACAGACCTGCAAAATGAACCTGAAACTTGCACGTGGAGCTTTCAAGGACCTCACACTGGAGCAGGGTAAAGTATATATATATATATATATATATATATATATATATATATATATACATATATATATTCTGTCTCTTTAATTTGTCTTTGTTATTGAAGCTGACTTTCTGTTATAAATATACACTTTCAAAACACCGTCAAATAAAAGTAATAATATCATTTTAAAAGGCATTAACTAGTGAACTTACTGTGTGTGTATTAATTGATGCTCTACCTAATGGGTATATTTGGTTTTCTTGGGACTAAACTTAATTTATTGTTAATTAACCCTACCAGGTCGGTGCTGTCGTCTGCAACAGAAGAAACACGTACTTCATAAGTCTTATTTAATATCACCAGATCAATACAGTGTAGAGACTTGAAATGCTCCGTTTCATCGCGGTCCTCTGACACTTGTAGCCCATTCAGAAGCTTTTTTAATCCATCATGGAATAACAGTGTCCAAACATCAAATTGCGTGTATGTTCTGTTTGCTTCGCGACCTATGGACCGATCGTCTGGCCGTAGTGCTAGCTGAAAAGCTGAAAGACTAAGAGACAAAGAGGTCTTCTGTGTCTTCATAGCCCTTACAGAAGCTTATAAATCTAGCCAGGAAGACGGGGACTTTGCACAATAAACCAGAGCGATAAATGCACGATTGAACGGCTATTTTCTGTGTTTTGTACCAAAAAGCGATCTATTTTTCGTTAGCCGGCTGCCATCTTGAAAGTGTCATAATGACTGACAGCTTTGTTGACCAATCACATGAAGCAATGTGCCCAAAGAGTTTGCTCAGTGAATAGAGAGCCTTTAGAGGAGTGCCTTTACTTCCAGGCAGAGGAGCTGCAGTAATGGGCAGTATAAGAAACATATGTTTTTTGAACATTGAAGCATGTAAACCTACAGTACAGGCCAAAAGTTTGGACACACCTTCTCATTCAATGCATTTTCTTTATTTTGACTATTTACATTGTAGATTCTCACTGAAGGCATCAAAACTATGAATGAACACATGTGGAATTATGTACTTAACAAAAAAGTGTGAAATAACTGAAAACATGTCTTATATTTTAGATTCTTCAAAGTAGCCACCCTTTGCTTTTTTGATAGCGATGCTAGCGAAACCCAATGAGCTTCATGACGTAGTCACCTGAAATGGTTTTACCTTCACAGGTGTGCTTTGTCAGGGTTAATTAGTGGACTTTTTTCCCCTTACTAATGGGGTTGGGACCATCAGTTGTGTTGTGCAGAAGTCAGGTTGATACACAGCCAACAGCCCTATTGGACAACTGTTAGAATTCATATTATGGCAAGAACCAATCAGCTAAGTAAAGAGAAACGAGTGGCAATCATTACTTTAACAAGTGAAGGTCAGTCAGTCCGGAAAATTGCAAAAACTTTGAATGTTTCCCCAAGTGCAGTTGCAAAAACCATCAAGCGCTACAACAAAACTGGCTCACATGAGGACCGCCCCAGGAAAGGAAGACCAAGAGTCACCTCTGCTGCTGAGGATAAGTTCATCCGAGTCACCAGCCTCAGAAATCCCAAGTTAACAGCAGCTCAGATTAGAGACCAGATGAATGCCACACAGAGCTCTAGCAGCAGACACATCTCTAGAACAACTGTTAAGAGGAGACTGAATCAGGGCTTCATGGTCAAGTAGCTGCTAGGAAACCACTGCTAAGGAGAGGCAACAAGCAGAAGAGATTTGTTTGGGCCAAGAAACACAATGAATGGACATTAGACCAGTGGAAATCTGTGCTTTGGTCTGATGAGTCCAAATTTGAGATCTTTGGTTCCAACCGCTGTGTCTTTGTGTGATGCAGAAAAGGTGAACGGATGGATTCTACATGCCTGGTTCCCACCGTGAAGCATGGAGGAGGAGGTGTTATGGTGTGGGGGGCTTTGCTGGTGACACTGTTGGGCATGTATTCAAAATTGAAGGCATACTGAACCAGCATGGCTACCACAGCATCCTGCAGCGACATGCCATCCCATCCAGTTTGCGTTTAGTTGGACCATCATTTATTTTTCAACAGGACAATGACCCCAAACACACCTCCAGGCTGTGTAAGGGCTATTTGACCAAGAAGGAGAGTGATGGAGTGCTGCGCCAGATGACCTGGCCTCCATAGTCACCGGACCTGAACCCAATCGAGATGGTTTGGGGTGAGCTGGACCGCAGAGTGAAGGCAAAAGGGCCAACAAGTGCTAAGCATCTCTGGGAACTCCTTCAAGACTGTTGGAAAACCATTTCAGGTGACTACCTCTTGAAGCTCATCAAGAGAATGCCAAGAGTGTGCAAAGCAGTAATCAGAGCAAACGGTGGCTACTTGGCTACTACAATGTAAAGAGTCATGAAAATAAAGGAAACGCATTGAATGACAAGGTGTGTCCAAACTTTTGGCCTGTACTGTATATTAGTAGAATCCAAGAGTAAAAATATTACGCAGAAAAGGAATATAATAGGGGCTCTTTAATTTAAATGGATGGCTTGACAGAGGGGTCGTATGATGATACCTATTGTAATGACCCTTGAGGCAAATTTGGGATATTGTGATATATAAATAAAACTGACTTACACTGATAATTATAATGTTCCCACCTTCTGGATTATAAATTGACATAAGACACAATAATATGAGCTGTGTTTCTGTTCAGATCCTCCTTCCAGTCTGATGATCTACACCAAAGAAGCCGTGGAGCTCCGAGAGAAGAACACCCTCATCTGTTATGTGACTGGTTTCTATCCTGCTCCTGTCATCTTCTCCTGGACAAAGAACGGAGAGAACGTCACCGAAGGAAGCAGCACCAACCTTCCCTACCCCAACAAAGACGTTTCCTTCAATCAGTTCTCCAGACTGGACTTCATCCCACAGCTGGATGACATCTACAGCTGTACAGTCAACCATCTGGCCCTGGACCAGCCACTGACCAGGATCTGGGGTCAGAAAACTTTATTTACACTCACACTAAATACAAACGGTTCATTAACCAACTACTGACCAGAATCTGTGGTCAGAAAACATTAATTACACTCACACATAATACATACAGCTCATTAACTGACCTAACAACAGCTGTTCTGTCTCCAGATGTGGAGCTTAATGTTTCTGTGTTTCTGTCTCCAGATATGGAGAAGACTCATCCCGGTGTTGGACCTACAATTTTCTGTGGACTGGGTCTGACTGTCTGTCTGCTTGGTGTGGCTGCTGGAATCTTCTTCCTCATCAAAGGAAATGAGTGCAGCTGATTGGTTGGGGATGATGATGTCAATAGTGTAAAGAGTAGATACGGTACAGATGTGAGGAGCTGCTGCTTCCTTCACTTTTAACATTCTGCTAAATATAGATAAAAATACATCTGATTGACTCATTACTAATAACTTCTACACAAACTCGGATGTTCTCTACAGAAAATTTAAATTTAAACATACATATAATCTCTGGTCAATATTGATTTGTATCTCTATAAATATATCAATAAAGTGACATTTGTTTGACATTAGTTTGTCCTGTTTGTTACAGTGAAACTGATATTACTAGTGATGTTAACAGTATTAAGTGAAGCTGAATCAGTTACACACAAATTTTAATTAAAGAGCTGTACATCAAATTAATTTAATATTTTACTTTTTTTAGTGAATGAAATCTGTGACAAAGATTATAAGATGTCTAAAATATTTATAATACATACAATAAGTAAAAATTTCTGGAAACTTTATTGTTTTACAATGTTATATACTTTACTCTGAAAAAAATATTTTGGGATCAAATGAATTTAATCTGATGTTCAGGTTATAGTGTAAAGTGTTCAGGGCAGGGCTGTTACAGAAAAACTAAAACTAAAAGGAAAATAAGCAGTGAAATAATTTTTTGTTAACTGAAACTAAATAAAAACTAAAACCTTCAACCAAAACTAAAACTAAACTGAAACTGTATTGGTTTGGTTAGCAATATACTGGCTGTCAAAACAAAGGTGGTAAAGGTTTTTGCTACAAAGTTTGATCTCAGTGTAGATGCTAATACTCTTAGTGAGTATTTAAAAATGAAACTGGGCCGGGAACTGACATGTAGCAAAATAGAGACGACACAGAGTAGATTCAGCTCCTTCTGTATCTCCGCTGAATGTAATGATGTGGCGGAGCTGTACGAAAATATGAACACCTTAGAAGGGTTAATTATGTTTGCTAAAAATGGAGTTACACAAACCTTTGAAGTGCTCCACTAACTCGATGAACCAGCTGAAACATGATGATATCCTCCACCAAGAGATCTTTGTCTTCTATGCGTTTCAAAGGCCTTAGACGCCGGCATTGCCGTGCCAATATCTGTAATAAATCATTGTATAGTTTGAACAACACAAGATTAGATATATTCAACAAACTGTTCTTTACTGGAGGCCAGGCCTGTATGTGATGATGATATTAGGTGATGCATGAATTTATATGAATGACATCTTTTTATTTAACTCCTTTAATCACAGTAGTATATTTAGCACTGACCAAGCCTGGTTTAAACATTCATATGAAAGTCAACAAAACCAATCACACAGATTGCAGAAATATAAAACAAATATGTGGCTTCACCACACCACTTAATCAGGGCTCTCAAGTTTTGAAGACAGGCAAGAGTGACATTCTAAAATGCTTAATAAGCACTTGAGAGCCCTGCGCTTAGTATTTAGATTATTATTCACTGTAATAAACATATGTAAACATGTATATTGCACTCGTTACTAATAATAATAATACATTTTATTTATATAGCGCTTTTCATGGTACTCAAAGACACACACAGGCTAAATATCGTCACCCAGTCAGATGATTGCAACTCAGCTAGCTAGCCAGCCGATGGAAGACCGAGCATTCTTATTTAACCTATCTTTGCTGTAAAACGCCTACGCCTACTCTCTCTTTACCCAAAGATAGGTGAAATCCAATAAATGCAGAACTACATTGCAATAAGCTGCGCACTGAATAGCAAATTACAATGTGTTTGAAATTTAATAACAGGAGCGCAGCAATGGGTATTACAATTATTACAATGCTAGCTGCTAGCTTTTTCTCCTAGTCAAAGTCAAATGTACATTGTACAGTAAATAAACTGTGGTTAATCAATCAATACATCTTATGTAAGCAGATTTATCAACTTACCTCTTCCTGGATTTCGACGACTCCACCGAAACGCTGTCTCGTCTGGTAACGGGTCCTCCGTGTTGCCATTGAGCTAGCTAGAAGTAGCAGTGCTAGCCTGGAGCCAGGTCTGACTGGATTTACAGTTCCACCCCTGAATAATCTCTGCATCTCCGAATCAGAGCTCTGTTGGACTTAATTTAATTGTCGGACATCGTTGACAATAGCCTCACCATTTCCTAAATTATTATTTAGAAGACCCACAGCTTCAGTTAGCCTCTCTCTATCCATTACAGCTCCACTTCAGCCAAACTATTATAATGACAGTGCGGAATTTGACCGTCAAATATCGGCTTCTTCTTTGTCAACCAATCAGAAGCTGAGTAATCAAACTGCCTTCAGTTTCATCACATAACAATATTAACTCTAACTATCACATACTACTAACCTACTACTATACTTCTCACATATACTACTATACTCTCCACATATACTACTATACTTTCACACACACTACTATACTCTCACACACACACTACTATACTTCTCACACACACTACTATACTTCTCTCACACACACTACTATACCTCCTCACATACACTACTATACCTCTCACATATACTACTATACTCTTCACATATACTACTATACTCTCTCACATACACCACTATACTCTCACACACACTACTATACTCTCTACATATACTACTATACTCTCTCACATATACTACTATACTCTCACATACACTACTATACTTCTCACACACACTACTATACTCTCACACACACTACTATACTCTCTCACATATACTACTATACCTCTCACATACACTAACTATACCCTCTCTCACATATACTACTATACTCTCTCACATACACTACTATACTCTCTTCACATACACTACTATACTCTCTCACATACACTACTATAATCTCTCACATACACTACTATATACTCTCACATACACTACTATACTCTCTCACATACACTACTATACCTCTCACACACACACTACTATACCTCTCACACACACTACTATACTCTCTCACATACACTACTATACCCTCTCACATATACTACTATACTCTCTCACATATACTACTATACTCTCACATACACTACTATACTCTCTCACATACACTACTATATCTCTCACATACACTACTATACCTTCTCACATACACTACTTCACACTATACTCTCACATACACTACTATACTCTCTCACATATACTACTATACTCTCTCACATACTACTATACTCCCTCTCAATACACTACTATACTCTCTACATATACTACTATACCCTCTCACATACACTACTATACTCTCACATATACTACTATACTCTCACATACACTACTATACTCTCCTCACATACTACTATACTTCCTCTCACATACACTACTATACCTTCACATACATACTATAATTCTCTCCTCACATACACTACTATACCTCTCACATACACTACTATACTCTCTCACATACACTACTATACTCTCTCACATACACTACTATAATTTCTCTCACATACACTACTATACTCTCTCACATATACTACTATACTCTCCACATACACTACTATACTCTCACATACACTACTATACTCTCACATACACTACTATACTCTCTCACATACACTACTATACTCTCACATACACTACTATACCTCTCTCAATACACTACTATACTTCCTCTCACATACACTACTATACTTCCTTCACATACACTACTATACTCTCACATACACTACTATACTCTCACATACACTACTATACCTCTCACATACACACTAATAGCTACTCTCACATACACTACTATACTCTCTCACACACACTACTATACTCTCTCACATACACCACTATACTCTCTCACATATACTACTATACTCTCTCACACATACTACTATACTCTCTCACATACACTACTATACTCTCTCACATACACTACTATACTCTCTCACATATACTACTATACTCTCTCACAGGAGTGGTGTAAGCATAATCTTACGCCAACATATACGCCCGTTTCTACGCAAGAATGATAAATGAGGGCCATTCTGCGTGCAGAACGTGAGACGTGGCGCTATCAATTCTATTTACTGTTGCTAGAAAGCAGCCTTCATTAAACTTCCATACAGATGAATGAATCGTATACTGTTTTGTTTTGAACTGCACAGGGAGGTTGCCAAACCAAGCTGTGATACCGTACCTGACCAGGCTCTCCAGGACTGCTTGACAAAATATCAACATAATTTTTTTATCTACACCATGAATTCGCAAACAACGTAAGAAATGCAACCGCTGCTGCAGTCTGCAGCAGAGACTGTCGACATGTGTGCTCCAGGTTAGTGACTCGTCAATATAAACACCAAGATATTTGTATGAGAGGGCCTGAGTGATGGTTTGGTTGTGGATGACCACAGGCCTGTGGTCACCGACTCCCTGAGGGTCAAACACCAGCTCTTCAGTCTTGGAACCGTTTAGAACAAGGTGGTAATCATCGCACCTATTCACAAACCTTTCGATTTCCATAAAATAATCAGATGGGTCACAGTTCTTTTTCAGCAGAGATAAAATTGCAGTGTCATCAGAAAATTTTATGACATGATTATTTGGATAAAAACTTCTGCACTCAAAATTATACACAATCTGTGTATATAGTGAAAAGGACAGGTGAGCTGACACAACCCTGGGGGGCTCCTGTGCTCAACATTTTTGATTCAGATAGAGTCCCATTAACGCTGACCTGCTGTCTATGATTGGTTAAGAATGAGTGATACCATTTGATAAGAAGGGGGTGTACTTTAAAATCATTCAGCCTCTTAATTAACAAATGTGGCTGCAGCGTATTAAAAGCTGAGCTAAAATCAACGAATAGGAGCCGTGCGTATGAGGTAGAATCATATAAATGTCTGTTAATACTATGTGTCACAGCAATGATCATCTGTGCTTCTGTTACTCTTCTATGCAAACTGAAAGGGATCTTAAAGACAACTGACATCTGTTTTCGAGGACCATCCAGAGCTGCTTTTTGCTCTTCAGAGAAGTCTCTTGTTTCGAATCGACAGAAAAAATTATTCAACTCATTTGCTTTATCCCTCTCATTTATCACATTAATATACCTCTTAGTTGGTGCCATGTTTGTCATGGCTTTTACAGAGTCCCAGACTTTCTTATTGTTCATAGTCAAACAGCGGGATTCCAATTTTTCTCTCGCCTTACATCTAGCTATCCTTAATTTGTGATTAATTTCTTTCTGCATAATTTTCATACTTACAAGGTCCCCTCTCTTGAATGCTTTTTTTCTGTACAATGCACTCTTTGATTTCCTTGGAAATGTAAGATTTGTTATTTGGGTACTTAGTGATTACTTTTTGGGGTAACACGTTATCTTTACAAAAGTTAATGTAATCAGTGATAGCATGTGTGGCCTCCTCTAACTCCAGGCTATGAAAGAGTCCCCAGTTGGTACAGGAGAAACAGCCTTTTAAAGTTTCAATGCCATCATTATCCCATATATATACAGTTTTGACCTGTGGTTTGCTACTTTTAAGCAGGGACTTGTACCCGGGGATTAAGTGGACGGCATTGTGATCAGAAGATCCTAGAGGGGGTTTAACCTTAGTGGTGTACGCATTCTTGAAATTAACATAGGTCAAGAATACTTTTACCTCTGGTATTACAATCCACATATTGATTAAACCCTGGTAAAGCAGGCTCAAGTTTACAATGATTAAAATCAACTAAAATACTTCAGGAGTATGCTTTAGTTGCCTGTGAACACAGTCTGCTATTTGCATTTGCAGCATTTCCACTGGGCGGGATATAAATATAATGTTGCCGAATTCATGTGGAAGATAAAAGGCTTTTAGGCTTAAACACACAAGCAGTCCTCTCAGTAAAAACAGTAAAACCAGCATTGTGTTGTGCTTGAGCACCATGTTGTGATTTAAAAACACCAAAAGTTCATAAGAAGCCACATACAATCACACAAAACAAACCAAAACAATGAGGCAACAGCACAAGGTAGTACGAGTCGCAGCAGAGCAGCGCCAAAAGGAACCATGCAGTCCCAAAGAGTTATTTTTGGTTGTTAAGAAACCCATTTTCTCGAGCTGCGCATTTTCATCGCTACACCCCATTTCCTTACTAATAATAGGCAACTCAATTTTGAAACATGTAAAGAATAAAAAGACAACACCTCTCTCTTTACCTAATGCTAAAGTCTCAGACATCACAGCAAAGATCCCAAATATCATGAGTAACCACTCCACTCCCACTCATAGACATTAGAACAATAGATGTGACATGACCTCATAACTAATTTGGATAACTGTCCACCATCTTACCCGTGTACATTTTACAATTGTCACCTATAGGCAGCAAGAATGGTTGTCAATTGTGCAGCACCTAATTGCTTTACCAGAAGGACCAAAGAGAACCAGGTGGCTGACATCATTTTCAACGCGTCAGTAGGAATAGCTCTAATATTTTTTTTTCTTTTCTTAACTATAACTACAAAAAAAGTTACCTGGTAACAGACCACCTGAAACATCAGTTATTGGTGTTTGCTAGCTCTTAACAGCAAATTTAGTTTTAGTTTTAGTATCGTTAACGTTATACTTTTGTTTTTACAACACGTTAATATTTCCATAACATTGTATGCTAAGCGGCTGATTCCAGTAAGTTAGTTCCGATAAATTACCGTTAATGACGACAATTGCTCATCTTTACTCCTAAATCTCATTTTATATCTTAAGACAAATCCAGCAAGCTAACGGCATGTTAAAATTTAACATTACACATAAAATAAAGTAAGTTTCACAAATCAATAGTAGCCACATCCAGCAACACGGAACCCTAACCAACAACTCACACTTAACGTTACACCAAAACAGGAAGTGGCGGAGTTGATGGGAAATATGGTCTTATACCACATTTCCCATCAACCCCGACCACATCCTGTTGTGGCATTTTTTTTCCTTGAGTTGAGACACAATCAGACTATACTTTGGAAAGCAAACCATGAATTCAACAGTAGTTAAATATTGATTTGTAAAAATAAGGATAGTATCCAGCGAGCTATCCAGGCTCAGGGCACTTTGCTGGGACAACATGACCAATTAATTTGTACGTTGTTGCAAAATAACCACCAACTGCTGAATCAGGTTACGCAATTAACATCTCAAGTAACTAAATTGTTGGACAGTTTTTGACCATCCTGACCATGTTGGAAACGCTTCCAAAAGACTATGTAACCTGAGGCAGGGCCCTAACAGTGTGGCGGAATACTGAATTGAGTTTTGGACATTGGCAGCGGATTCTAAGTGGAACGAAGAGGCACTTAAGGGAGCATTCCTAAACGGTTTGAATGAATCAATTAAGGATGAACTTGCTACCCGTGACGAACCACATAACTTGCATCCTCTTGTGTCCCTGTCTATTAAGCTTGACAACTGGATGCGGGAGAGGCTTCGGGAGAGAGGCGGTCGGCCACATCTCAGAAGACGAGTTACCCCGCCTTCAACCTCCCAAGCCTTCCTCCAGTTCCAGACCCTATTCCCAGGACTGAGGAGGAGCCAATGCAACTGGGCTGGTCTCGGCTTTCTCATACTGTGCGGCAACAATGCCTCCAGGCGGGTGAGTACCTATACTGTGGGGATGCCACACACTTTCTAGCTGCATGCCCAAAGTGACCAAAAGACAAGGCTCGCTAGTAAAGATGGGCCTACTAGCGAGCCCGGAATTGTATCCTGAACCCACCAATCCCCGGCTACAAGTTACAGTTTCATTGCGTTATCAAAATCAGTTCCTGCCGCTCTCAGCCCTCATAGATTTTGGTGCAGAGGATAGCTTTATAAGTCATCAATTTGTAAAACAAGCTAATATCCCCATTTAGCCACTTCGAACCAGAGATGGGGACTCGAGTCTGAGACTTGGACTCGAGTCGCACTTAAGTCGCACAGCTGACTTCAGACTTGACTCGGACTCGACCTTAAAGACTTCAGACTTGACTTGCGATTCGTCCCAAAAGACTTCAGACTCGAGCTTCGAGACTTGTCAACAACATGTTTTCATGCAATTATTGCTTTTTAAATCTCAATTTATTCATGTATTTCTATTTTCTTTTATTGGCGCATATTGGGGAAACGCATGACGAGCTGTATGTCCCCTGCCCTTTGCCATAATGTGCAACGTAACGCATGCGTTATGCCTTATGTGCAAAAATGCATTGCCGATGGTGACACCAAGTCCGAGTTGTACCTTTGTCATTAGATTTGCTTTCAATAACTTTGTAAATAGTGGCAATAAGCGAACAGCTACATGCAAGGTGTGTGGCACCAAGATAAATGATCAACCTCGTCGAACTTCATCAGGCATCTCAAAACGCACCCAGATAGGTCAGTCACTCACCCGCTAATGTGAAAGAGACGTTACATTTAGCATATATAGTCATAGGTAACAAGCTAACCATCGCAGTGTCTTGCTAATACTGGGCACAGGCTGATTATTTCTTTATAGTTAGTAGTTGCTGAGCCTCAGACATCCATGGCGCACAGGAGGCGGGACGCACGGATCCATCTCCCCAGGAACAAACGCTGTGTCGGGGGGGCTAACTCATGTGATGTGTAACTGATCCCCTGGATGATTTGTAGGCTATTAAGTGAACAAGGTGTACCTGGTCCACCAAACACTGGGCCGTCTTGACTGTCTTAATTCTGCACATATTTCTGTTATTAGTCCTGTTTACTATTTAACTATTTCATCCATGCGTGGCACAGTGGATCCGTGCGCACTGTCACCTGCCGTGGAGACGCTGGCCTCACTAATCTCTCCTCTGAGTCAGGGCTCCCTCGCGCTGGACTCCGTTTCACTGAGCGTACTAACACTTAAATTGCATTACATCAGTCAGTTCAAACTGCTTATTGTGCGTAATTTGGACTGACACTGAGATGCATGTTGTTCTGTAACTGGTGTGGCGCTGCCACTATTCTCTTGATTTCCACTTCGACATTAGACATTTTTTTGAGTGAAAGAGATGTTACATTTAGCACATATCATCACAGGTAACAAGCTAACCATTGCAACGTGTTGTGCTAATGCTGGGAACAGGCACATTGTATCTTTATAGTTATATTCATATGATGTGACAGGCTTAGCTAGGTTAATATTTATAATAATAATAAGGGTTAGAGGGATGTGTTAAGTTGACTCCATAAAGTTATCCTAGAACTGATTTTGATACTGTACTGTATGGATGGTAGCTACAGGACATGCTTTGAATTCATAAGATTTAACAATACAGTGTTAGGGACAGATCAGATGGCCAGAGACTTGAGACTTGACTTGGACTCGTGGCAAAAGACTTGAGACTTCACTTGAACATACCCCTCAAAGACTTGAGACTTGACTTGGACTTCCAAAAAATGACTTGTGAACATCTCTGCTTCCAACCCCCTTCGTGTTACAGCCCTTGATGGGCACCTCCTTGCGGAGATAACCCATCAAACCACCCCTGTCTCTCTAGTGTTATCTAGCAACCATTGTGAGAACATGCAGCTAAAAGTCATGTCTACCACTACTACCCCCTTAATTCTTGGTTTTTCCCTGGCTGGTTCTCCACAACCCTCAAATCGACTGGACACGACACACCATTCTCAGTTGGAGCACTCACTGCCATTCAGAGTGTCTTAGGTCAGCTGTTCCACTCACTAAAAATAACCCTACTCCTCCTGTTGCTCCACCCGATTTGTCATAAGTTCCTGAGGAATACCATGACCTAGTAGAGGTTTTCAGCAAGGACAAGGCGCTGTCTCTACCACCACACAGACCTTACGAATGTCCCATAGAGTTCCTTCCTGGTGCCCCTTTGCCCTCCAGCCGCTTATATAATCTGTCCCGACCAGAAAGAAAGGCTATGGAGCAATATATTGGGGATTCTCTGGCTTCTGGCATAATCCGTCCCTCGTCGTCTCCTTTGGGTGCTGGATTCTTCTTTGTAGAAAAGAGAGATAAGTCTTTACGCCCCTGTATTGACTATCGGGGTCTAAACAACATCACCATTAAAAATAAGTATCCCCTTCCGCTCATCAATTTCGCTTTTGAACCCCTGCATGGCGCCACAGTGTTTTCCAAACTCGATCTCAGGAATGCCTACCACCTCGTCAGAATATGGCCGGGAGATGAGTGGAAAACCACGTTCAACACCCCACTGGGGCATTTTGAATATTTGGTTATGCCCTTTGGGCTCTCCAATGCCCCAGCTGTGTTCCAAGCTATGGTGAACGATGTTCTTCATGATTTTTTGAACTGTTTTGTCTTTGTATACCTAGATGACGTTCTCGTTTTTTCCAAGTCTCCAGAGGAACATGAGTCACATGCCCGTCAAATCCTACAGTGGATTTTGGAGAATAAGCTGTATGTGAAAGCCGAAAAGTGTGAGTTCCACATACCATCAACATCATTCCTTGGCTTCATCATTGAGAGTCGGCAGGTGAAGGTAGGCCCCCGAGAAGATCCGGGCAGTAACGGAATGGCCCACGCCCACCACCCGTAAGCAACTGCAATGGTTTTTGGGCTTTGCAAATTTTTACCCTAGGTTCATTCAGGGTTTTAGTCGGGTGGTTGCGCCTCTAACTAGACTCACGTCCCCTAAAGTCCCTTTTCTATGGTCCCCTGAAGCAGAGCAGGATGTTTGTTTGTTGAAGGAGCTGTTTTCAACCTCCCCCGTGTTAATACATCCTGATTCCTCTCTGCAGTTTGTTGTGGAGGTGGACGCCTCTGACTCAGGTGTGGGAGCCGTCCTCTCCCAGCGCTCCCCCACTGATCAGAAGTTTCACCCCTGTGCATTTTTCTCCAAGAAATTGTCTCCCGCAGAAAGAAACTACGACGTTGGAAACCGAGAGCTTCTGGCTGTTAAGCTAGCATTGGAGGAATGGCGGCACTGGCTGGATGGAGCAGAACAACTGTTTGTGGTCTGGACCGACCACAAAAACCATGGCATACATCCAAGCCATGAAAAGACTCAACTTTCATCAAGCCATATGGGCCCTATTCTTCAGTAGGTTCAACTTTATTTTGACATACAGACCTGGATCACGTAATATAAAACCAGATGCTCTGTCCCGCCAGTTTGCTGACACTTCTGAGACTGGAGAGCTGGAGTCAGTCCTACCTTCCTCATGTGTCGTGGCAGCAGTACAGTGAGAGATTGAGTCTCTCGTGAAAGCAGCACTGGCCATGGACCCTGGACCGGATAGATTCTCTAAATCTGCCCACTATATAGCATTACCTAAATTACCGTCTGCCAGTGAGACAGCGAACCTCTTAGTCCAACATGTATTCCGTCCCCATGGAATACCTGTGGACATTGTGTCTGATAGAGGCCCACAGTTTACTTCTCGTGTTTGGAAAGTGTTTTGTACCATTTGGTGCTTCTGTAAGTCTGTCCTCAGGGTTTCATCCCCAGACCAACGGTCAGACTGAAAGAGCCAATCAGGACCTCGAAGCGGCCCTTCGTTGTGTGGCTGCTCAGCACCCGACCTCCGCGGCCAAACACCTGCCATGGATTGAGTATGCCCCCAAATCCCTGACCACCTCTGCCACCGGCCTTTCATCTTTTGAGGTCACCATGGGATATCAACCCCCTTTGTTCCCCTCTCAGGAGAAGGAATTGGCTGTTCCGTCAGTTCAGGAGAACCTTCGCCGCTGCCGGACGGTGTGGAGTGACACTCGGGAAGCTTTGCTTCAGACTGCTGAGCGGAACAAGAGGACAGCGGATAGGCACAGGACCCCTGCATCCGTGTTGCATCCTTGCCAGGAGGTTTGGCTGTCTTCTAGTAACATCCCTCTTCGTACCGAGTCGCGCAAACTGTCGCCCCGGTATTTGGGTCCGTTTGTGGTTGAGTCTATTGTTTACCCCTCGGCGGTCAGTTTGAAGCTGCCACAAGCCACGAATGTTCACCCAACTTTTTACGTTTCCCAACTGAAACCTGTGTCCTCCAGCCCTTTGTGTCCCCCTACGGACCCTCCTCCTCCTGTTCGGCTTATTGACGACCACCCGGCCTACATGGTCCGGAGGCTCCTGGACTCTCGGAGACGGAGTAGAGGCCTCCAATACCTAGTCGACTGGGAGGGATTTGGACCCGAAGAACGGACTTGGATTCCTAAATGCTTTGTTTTGGATCTGCAGCTAATTATGGACTTCCATCATGATCACCCAGACAAGCCTGGTGGGTCGCCAGGAGGCGCCATTGAGGGGGGGAGGGGTTACTGTTATGTGGGCAGCTATTCTCCCTGTTCTGTGAGCATCTCTCCCCTTGTTTTGTCCCCACTGTGTCTGTGGTGTGTGTATGTGTGTTTATCCCCACCGTGTTTGTTGTGTCTTTATGGGTGTTTGACGGACTCTCCTGGAAGTAGGTCAAGGCTGGATATCTACCTCTCTGAGCAGCTGCTGGCAATTCCACTGATACTCAGCCGGACACAGCTGCTTCCAATTCCACTCACCAACCCTGCAGTATATATTCCTGGGCTTGACTCTTCTCGGTGCCAGAATGTTGCACCTACCAGTGTGGTAGCTAGGCTCCCAAGTTGTGTCAGTTTATGATTTTTGTCTTTGAGTTTTGCTCCTGGTGCTTTTGCTAACATGCTGTTCTTTTCTGCCCAGACCTACACCTCAAGAACTGCTGCCGTGACTTGCTGTGTCTCCAGATCATCGCTGTCCTGTTTTTTCTACCCTCTCCTTTGGATTTATGCTAGAGAGTTTGGACATTCCTCTGCCTGCCCCCCTCAGCCCCTTTCCAGCCCAGAGCCAACCTACTCATTATCAGCATTCCTTGGTTACTTTAAAGAACTGACTTTTCATTAAAACAAAAACAGGCTATATAGGCCTATAATTTATAGGCCTATATTGGCCTAGGCTTTGGTACTGACCCAGCACACAGAGAGACCAACACAGACTCAGAGTAACGATGTAACAAAATGTTTTAATGACAAGTCAACCTGAGCTGGCCCAAAGCAGCCTTGTAGAGGAACTCAATTGAGATTATTCTCACCAGCACCGTCACAATGTTTCTTTTTTTGGAAACAACACCCAGACTAAGAGAAAATCTCTTCAAGAAATCATACAAACTACAGAGAGAATCATTGGCATAGGAAATCACAGATCATCCTCAGTTACTGACACCCTCCAGCTTGCTCTCTGTTAAGCTGGAAGTACTCAGGAAACAAGCTGAGACAGCACAGGACAGAGAGCATCACCATTCACATGGAACACTTCTACAACAGCTCTTTTTCCAGCCACTTTCAGAGCGATTGTAAAGGACATTAAGGGTGGAAGGAAATAGCTGAAGCCACCAAAGCCCTGGGGTCTCGTTTATGAAACTGTGCGTAGGATCCTTACTATAAGTGTACGTGCGCCCAAAAGCCCAAATTGGCGTATGCCGAAAAAAAGTCAGATTTATAAAACCGTGCGTACGCACAACTGTAATCAATGTTCCCTTTATAAATCACAGATTGACTACAAGTGTGCGTACATGGATCAACCTCTTATTCCGCCCTGTACACGCCCATTTTTAACCATAAATAGTCAATATAAAGCACCTCGTTCTGATCAGTATGTTAATGACCCTGGCAGTTGTTCTTCGTTACACCGAAACATGCCGAATCATGACGACTGGCGGAGAAAACAAACAAACAAAAAAAAAACTCTCAGACTCTCGGGAATTGCTGCCAATTGAATTATAATTTCGGCCTGTTGTCGCATAGTGTAGGGAAACCGGATCTACAGACTACCTTTATTAATAAAATCTTTCAAAACAGCAGGCATTACGGTACTCGGGGACAGCTTCGATATATCAGACGTATATAATAAGATTTAACAGAACTATATATTATATCCAAACAAGCCTTAGTGATGAAGTTGAAGATTATATATAATATTTATTAAAAAAAACACTTAGCTGTCTGCCTGTCTGCCTGTATTTGGACTGGGATGGCACAGTTCCGGCGCGTTGCCCTCTCTACTGGACCCAATTCAGTACATAGATCCAAGAGCGCCGCTATATTACTATTACAGCTATATTAGGGAATTTAAATCGGCATATGAGCCAGTCATCGTCATGGTCCCTGAAGTCTCTTTTTCTCCTGATTCTTCCATTCCAGTCCTCCAGCAGGGCCATCATGCAGCATGATGCACGGGTTCACCGCAGGATTTATATGTTTAGTCTACAACAATTTGTGATTGTTAATACCTTGCCATCACAGCAACAACTAGTGGTATCCCCCACCCCGAGATACAATTTGAAATCGAAATGTAATAGGTAAACACACTTTTCTTTATGCAGGTTTTCTTATAAACAGTATTAAAGTTTAGACCAATAACGAGGACATAGAGCGTAACGATTGCGCGAGAGCTTAACTGCTGTATTTCCAGACTTTGACATTTGATGATATATGCACAGTTTTAAAGACAGATATTTCAGTTGGATATTTAGTTATTTACACTGTGTTGTGCAGTTATCTAATGGTATTTGATGCTATCCTGTATTCCATGCAGTCGGGCCATCTCCTCCTCCTGCGCTCCGTAGCGGACAATGTGACGGCGAGACAGCGCTGATTAAATATTAAGAATGAGTTTTTATTTAAGATTTGAGTTGGAGGTGTTTATGGAACAATTATCACTCAGTACAAGCGCAAATAACACAGAGAGAGAGTAAAGAGTAGCCTAACCCTTATTCCCACAGGTACTTTCTGCAGTCTGACTTCAGTTCACCACCTCACCATCTGCATCGCCAGTTCCTATTTTGTCTCCAAAATGTGCGTTCGCATGGGTCAGAGTTTGCGTGGAGGACCGCACATTCTCCCGTCAAGTTTGTTTTTTTATAAATCGCAACCTTTGCGTGGGAAGTGGCGTACGCACGTTTTCAGCACTGTTTTGTGCGTACGCCACGTTTATAAATGAGACCTCAGGTCATGATGGTTGTCGGCCTAAAAGGGGTACTGGAAGTCACCTTTGTCCTACTACCTCGGTACAGGCCCAACTTGTGACACAAATTCTACACGCACAGTGACTGCAATATCTGTGTGTGGGCCATAACTATGGATGGCCATGCCATTAATCTTTGAATGTGCACTCAGCTGGGGTGTAGCTGCTCATAGATAATACATTTATTTCTTAATATTCAGATTTATTTTTTATGCAGCTTCCATCAGCATTGACCATAAATTAAAGTATAATTAAGTTCTGAGGATGTTATATGTCTAATTCAACCAACTCTAATTTGGGTGTGTGGCTGTATGTGTGTTTGTATGTGTGTATTTGTTTAGGAAAATGACTGTAGTGGGTTTCGTTGTGAACACTGACCGGACTGGATGTGTAACAGCTGCGGACCGGCTCCGCTGCGTGTCTGCTGCGTGCTCCACCGTCCGTCAATACCCACCGGGTCCGGATTTGTTGCGGAACGGCTGCGGCCATGACTGACAGCGAATTCAGGTAGAATAGAACCACAAAACCAACAACAGTTTGTTTCCATCCAGAGGAGTAGAGGGGAAACGACTCTGTGCTGTGTTTCTAAGGTGTAGTGCAGGGAAATATGATCCGCCGTGAGCACGGTGTATTTTATTTTGAAAATTAACCGGATATTTAATTTGTTTCTGTGCTAGACTTCCTGTCCCGCACTATCTGCCGTGTGCTGAATTGCTGCAGAGCTCTCCGTCGTCCCTCAAAAATAGAAGTTCTGCGTATCTGCTGCGGACTGACGGAACTGGGACGCAGTCGGGACACAGACGTTCCGCAGTCTGTGGAAATACACACACTGACTTTAATGTAAATAATTTTAATAACCTCCGTCGACGTTCCGCATCCAGTGGAAATTGCCGGTGACACAATGCTCTTGATGGTCCCTGAACTGCTTCAACAGCTAAAGTATATCTTGACATACAAGTTCTGCCAGGACCATCTTGAGCATTTCTTCAACGCCACACGTAGAGCAGGTTTGTAAAGACAAATATTATTCCAAAAATATGGTGTTCAAATAAGATATGTGCAAAATGATGAAACAAACAATCAATTGTATTCCCAGGAGGATGGAGCAACAACTATGGAACTGCTTAGTGTAGCAGCTGTCAGTGACTGTGACACATTCTAGCCAAATAGAAGCTTTGTTAACATCAAGCACTCCAACCTACCCACTGAGTTTTGAGAGGTAATCCAGAGCTTTGCAACATACATCACTGGCTGGGTTGTGAGGAAGGTGAGCCCTCTTCAGCCTATGACATCTTCCGAGAGGCCTTAATGACAGCAGAGGCCCCACAGTATGATGAATCATTTAGCTTCATACGTAAAAAGAATAGAGGAGGGCTGGTGATCCCATCCTCTGGATCTGTGGCAGTCAACACCACAACAGAGAAGGCCATCAGGAGGATGAGTACTCACCCTGTAAGAAAGATGTACCATCATTTAACAGTTCTCCTTGCTGTAAAGGAAATCCTGGGTTCCCAATACATATTTGCCCTTGGAGAGCACCTCCTGGAAAGCTAAAATGGCATTGACAGTCATGGCTTCACTTTGATGGAGGCGCTTGTTGAAAAATACTTTACACTGCAGCGACACCACATCACAAACCTGTTCAACCTTACAATACATGGCCAGAGTCTGACGAACAAACTGAACAAGACCATCCTGTTTAAGGGCCAGTAGGATGCTCAAAAATTCAGAAGAATTTGCTCTTGTCAGACCTGGAGTAAAATTCTAAAGTTCTGTACTGAATGGGCTCGGGTGTGGACAACAGGCTTCATAGCACCACAAATGAATGCCAGTGTTGGAATAAAGTGCCTTTGATGCATAGCTCACATCTTAAGGAACATCACAATGTTTAATTGGAAAGCTGTTGTATTGAGAACGGTGTGGCCGGGGTGAGGCGGCCAGTTTTTTTTTTTCACCATAAAACAGGAAGCTGTAACTTCAATTCCAAGTTCCAAATTCCACATTAAGAGTCCAGGCCTGGAGATACAACACACTTATATTGATCATAGTCAGAGTACCACCTACTGACACCACTAAGTTAAGGCAAAATTGAAAAAATCAAATTATTACCTGTAATATGAATGCAAAATTAGGAGATTATCTTCATGATTGAACACATGATTTGTTCTCTTGAACCTTAATAATCAAAATTCCAACCAAGTCTCTGTTTTTTGGTTCATCCTAGACAGGCACAGTTGTCTGACGCTTATTACTTCCAGTATTGATGTGTGGTAGAAAATTATAAGAATTATAAAGACAACATTCTCCATTGGTTCCAATTAAAGCAATTCTAAAATGTAACCCAGATAACATGGCCACCAAGTAGTTTCATCCTGGACTGGCAAATCAGGATTACATGGCACATCTATTGTGCTATATCTCTGGCCCCACCTCTCTTCTGCTGCCTCACACAGCATCACAAGTACAAGCACTATAGATAGCCCTAAAAAATATCAACTCTGATAAGGCGAGGACCAGGCAAGCTGTTAATTAACAGTGCTAACTCTCACAATCTAAGATATATCAAACCATCTAGCCAAGAGTCACATGTATAACCTGTTAAAAGTGCCTTGTTTAATGCTGGACAATTGTCTATTAACTTACATTGTATCTTTTTTAGCTGCTGCCGACTGCTGCATTATTGCTTAAAGGAATACGCCACCGTTTGTTAAAATAGGGCTTATCACGGTCTCCCCTAGCTGTAGATAGGTGGGCCGACGCAGTGGCAGTGGCGCCACTAGTTAACTTAGCGTAGTGAATGGAGTCCTATGTTGCCGGTTAGCATGTTGTGAGTAAAAGTGAGCCAACAAAAGACAAAAAAACAACCTAATTACTTGCACTGAGACAAAAAATGCATTGGCCCACCTATCTACAGCCAGGGGAGACCGTGATAAGAACTATTTCAACAAACAGTGGCGTATTCCTTTAAGCATTAATGCAGCAGTCGACAGCAGCGAAACAAGCTACAATGTAAGTTAATAGACAATTGTCCAGCTTGTATTTAGCTTCACAAAAATGCTTGTTTTGCCACTGACATGCCTAACATCACGCTGCAGATGAGCATGTTAATCTCTGCAAACTAAGAAATCCTTGTACTTTATTCAATATCATTAATAACCTAAAGTTCCTTACTTTCTTTATTGATAGGATAAATAATATTAGAGCACATATAACTCCCCCTATGATATCCCCAGCTCTCCTTTGGAATTATGGAAAAAAAGATCTACGGAATTGTTTTTAGTAATTTAGTGTTTTAAGTCTACAGAATTTGGTACTGTTTTGGGTACTGACTACTACTGAGGACTGATTCACGTTAAACCAAAGGTTATATATATATATATATATATATATATATATATATATATATAAACCTCCACACATGTGCCCCGTCCACCACCTGAACTAACCTGGTCACCCAAGGATCAATTCTGGGACCAATTTTATTTTCACTCTACATGTACCCCTTGGACATATCATATATTATTTCCTTTCATTGTTATGCTGATGACACTCAGTTATATCTTTCATTTAAATCACATGAACAGAAATAGTTAACCATACTGCATTCCTGTTTATCCAATATCAAGGACTGGTTTGCAGCTAACTTCCTACAATTTAATAGCAACTAGTGCTGTGCCCGTTGAAAACGGGCTGATGGCTTGGCCTGTGGTGTTGCTGCTTGTAGAATTTATCAAAACCAAAGTGGACCCCAAAATGACTTACAGAAGGACCCTGAACCACTTAATATGCAACTCCACTGTATAGCCTACTATCTATTGACTTAGTGTAGGCTACGTCTGCATCAGAGGAAGACATAGGCGCCATAGACAGTATATAAGATAGGCGCCGATAAGCAAAATAGCAAAATACCGAGCACTCACTGAGCACCCACGTGTGCCAGAATGCCAGTAGGTTACATTTATTTAAAATTAAAAAAACATTGCAATTGGTGCAAAGTGGAGCATCTGTCATAATGTGATTGGCTATGTTGCTGTCTGTCCCCTGCTCCATATCCTATCCACCAATCACAGCGTCTCTAGGATGAAAACGCTTCCCCCCAACTTTACGGCTTTATTATCGAGTTTATCGTGTGTTTGTATCGGCCGCTGTCAGTTTCCTAAGGTTCTGAAATGCAAACTTTTTTTGACTACTTTTTTTTTTTTTAAAAGGCATGCCCTCACAGAGGAAAACATAAATCGGCGCCTATGGAGAAAAGACATTGTGCTTCTATATTTACCTGACAGAGAACATTGCAGAATCAGAATGTAATCACAAAATATCACAATTAAAATGTAATCAGACATTAGCGTCATGGACTCATGGCAGCACGCTACCCACCCGGCCCGTTATGAGAGCTAAACAGCACATATCTGCGTTCATCAACCACCACAACCGAACTCTGTGTGTGTGTGTGTGCGCGCGTGTGCGAGAGAGAGAGAGAGAGAGAGAGAGAGAGAGAGAGAGAGAGAGACGGTGTTGTCTTGTGTCGGATTGTTGACGAATTATGAAATACAGGTTTAGTGGCGTGACGGTTAATGGTAAAGTAGGGGATTTAGTTTGCGGGGGGTATTTTGGCGACTTAATTAACCCGACCCAGGGTGTGTCTGATGAAATCTGATGTAGGCTATCTGCCCGGTTTAGCTCTGAGATTTGCTCGCATTGCACAGCGCTCTGAAGGAATAATCTCAGAGATTAGGCTACGTTATGTTCTGCCAGCTCACAGCGATTTAATACAATAGCAGAAAAAGAGTCAGAGGCGCTGATGTGCAGGTAACCTTCCCCCCCCAAACACGGACACACACACTGTATATACAGATACGTCTGGCTTTATAAGATAAATAGCTTGCCTATAAGTGACATCACGCTCATGTGTGGGATTCTGAAATGTCCTTAAATTCGGGAATTGACGTTTGTTTATTCAAAGTCAAAAACAGTCCAAAGTAGTGCTACTTTGCACACATTTTATCTGCCAAAGCTCTGCTGCTCTCTCTCTCTCTGCTCCTGCCCACTGCTCACTCAGTGAGCAGTGGGGGAGGCTTCACGGAAGCAAAGGCTTCACCTGTGATTCATGAAACGTTCGTATCACAGCAATCAGAGTGTAAGAATGGTCATACATTGATAAATGCAGTGGCTGGAAACGATCTTAATTCAAATATCACGCCCCTATTTATTCTCGGTTTTGGGCCCTCGCCCCTACAATTTACAACATGGCGAGACGTAATCTGGCTGAGAAGTGGCACTTTTCAGAGGTGGAGATTGAAACCCTGATATCTCCGGTTCATTTACACTAACGTGTGTACTGGCTGTAGAAAGAATGCGGAATGGAAAGAGATCACTGATGCAGTCAACAGTGTTGTCCTGGTAAATCGGACTCCAGCTAAAGTTCATGTAATTTATACATCCTTAAAATATATATGCTACAGTCCTAATAGTAATATACAGGCTTATATTGCCATGTCTTAGGCCTACATGGTGTATCTATATAGACTTTAAAAGAGAAATGATAATAAATATAAATGTTGTGCATCGTCATGTTTCCTGTATTGAGTATCACTGCCAAATGTAACACTATACCTTTTAAAAGCGAGGAATAATATCCTGTCTCCTCGGTATAGCCCCCAGTTGGGGCTGTGCTGGACACTGCTCTCTGGGCATCGGGTCAGCTGGCTCCATCACTACATTTATGGCACCGTGTTTTCCTGTGCGATGTTGTGCAGAACCCCACAGGCCAAAACAATGTTGCAGACTTTTTCTTAATCAATCAAATGGAGCGCTCCACCGTGGCCTGTGTGCGTACGTGTGCACTTTTGTACCGGCACATAGAGGTCTTCTAAAAGAGCCAGATCTGCCAACTTATCCTTCTCCTGTTAAACTGATTATATGCTGCACTGCAAGTCCACACTGACTCCAAAACTTGCGTACACGAGTTTAAACTTGATGTGAGATTTGATCGTAGCCTCCGCTCACGTCCATATTGATAAATGCCGAGCTTTGCGTGGAAATGACCTTGACGCCAGTTTTATGCTTGTTTTCTGTCGTTCATTTGTTTCATAAATGAGGGCCAGTGTGAGATCAGCTTACTCCACTGCAGCTTTTAAACGCCAAGTTACGACTAATTTTTACAAGATGGCCTACACTTAACTATGTTTATGGTTGTATTTGAATTTCACTGTCATTAGGTATTTTAATTATGCTAGATTTGTATGATCATTTGTGTTTTCAAATTCATTTCCATACATGTTTCTGTTATTGTTACATTCTAACTTTCACTATTTTATGAAGTGCTGCTTATTCTAATTTTTGTAGCCTATGTCATGGGGGGCAAGGGGGCTTACATAGGTTTCTGATTCCTGCGTCCTTCCTTTCTGATTCATATACTGTAAAGCTTTTACTCTGGAAAGCACTTAGTGCTTAATGCTTGAAAAGTGCTGTATAACTGAGAAAATATTATTACCATTATTATTAAGCGCCCTCCATTCCAGAGTCCTTCCTTTGGGCTGGCCTGACACTGTCATATCAGTTACCCTCAATCGTTATTGAAGCTACAAAAAGGTTTAAAGGACTCGCATTAATCAGGCATTTAAACAGGTCAGGGGTAAAAAAAGGTGAGAAGGATACGGCGGACCCCGACCCTCAAAGGAGGTCCGGGGGAGCAAGAAAATGTTGTACATTTTAAAGTTAAATGCATCAATCTGGTGCACTTTGAGAGCAAAATTAAGAGGCTAGATCTATGTAGAATCTGTGCTCTTGTAAACAATGTTGTGTTCTTGTAAGCAATTTAACCATAAACCCATTTTTGTGTAGCATACATTTGAGTCATGAAATGTAAAAAACGCGATTACCTGTGTTGAACTACTTCATTTTCTATTTATTACCGCTAGGCTAGAAGACAGGATAGGGATCACGCCAAATTTCACATTTAATTTTATAAATACCTATTACATATAGAGCATTGAATCTGTACATTTAATATTAATTTGTGCCACAAGGACCTTTAGCACTCATACTTTGAAAAGTACACAAGAGATGTCAAAGGATGAAAATCTTATTCTGAAGAAAAGCATTTCATTCTCACATTATTAGACCGTTCTGTGAGACAAAGGCAAGCTGATCTGCAGCTTGGGTCAAAAGAATCACTTAAACATAACAAACGTCTATTATACATCATTTATAATATCAGTCTATTGAGCCAAAGTGCAGCAGGTCAAATAAATGAACAGGAATTTAATTAAGATAGTTTCTACTGGATGATACCTGACGCATCATATGGTATAAAAAATACTTTACTTGGACAAAAGAGTAAAGGTAATCCAGCTCACTGTCTAAGGTTAAACAGATATATTATTTTCTAACTCTCCGTACCTCTCTTTGGACAAACTTTTCACCCTGATTTTGGATTCAATGTTCCTGGGCTTTGAGACAGCCTGTTAAGGTGCAAGGTAAGGCAAGGTGCGAATAAAATATCCAATATATAAAAATGGTGTAAAAGGGGCCAACAACGCCACCTAGGTTTTTGAACTGAGGCCTTGGACCTCTTTAAAACTACAGTAATTCAAAAACTAAGGTAAAAGATTAAAAACAGGTAAGAGCAGTAAAACAGTTTATTTAAAACAATGAATAAAAACAAGTTAAGGAATAACACATTTATTTTAAAAGGATAAAACAATAATAAAAATTCCTCCTTAAAAAAAAGATTTAAAAACTAAAAACACAACCACTAAAATAAGGTTAAAACAGTCCAACGGAACAGGAGTCTCGGCTTAAAAATGTCCACAGGGCTCTGCCAGGAATCAGCCTCCTTTTCATGCGTCACCTTCCTTGGGACATAACCTGCAACAGAAACTTAAAGGCAGGAAAACGTCCTTAGAAACTGCTACCGCTTCATACAATTTACCACCACCCATACCGCCCCAAAGGGACTTGCGCGGGAGGGGAGAGGTTCCCCACCTTTTGCGCGCTCGGTCGGTCTTGGTGTTTCCTTCGTTGTAGCTTCAGGGCTCCTCTAAGGTTCTTTTACTTTTCTTTTCTCTTCGTCCGATCTCCAGTCTGCTTCTCCGCCAGTTCCGTATGCTCTGTCGTGCTTCAGCGTCTTCCCTGGTGTGCTCTCCTCCATGATTCTTTTCCCATCTGCTTCTGGCCTTCTCCTTCTCCCATGTGCCCCTCAAGCTGCTGCTCTACCCTTTTTTATACCCATCACTGGCTCCTCAAATATTTTCTCATCAGGTCTGCACAAATCACGTAGTTGACCTATTTTGGATTCAAAACAGCAAATTTATCCAGAAGGTGAGGGGTTTGCATGCCTGATTCATAATGAAAAACTTGATCAGCACTTCTTTAGTTTCCAATCTGACAGTGTGTTTATGGTCCAGCAGCAGCCTGTAGTCTGAGTTGTTTACCAGGTAACAGGTGATGGTTGGATAGGATTGGATGCTGCAGGTCATGTGATCATGTCCTCTGGTTTTTAGAGCAGCTCTCAGTGAGACTGAGTCAGTGTTTGTTAAGAGAACAGAGGAACATGGCTTCATCCTTTCTCAGGGTCTCCCTGCTCTTCATCAGCCTCCACACAGCAGGTAGGATCAATACTCTGATCACTGATCAATACTTCACACTTTATACTGTTTATACTTCATCAGCCTCTACACAGCAGGTAGGATCAATACTCTGATCACTGATCAATACTACACACTTTATACTGTTAATACTTCATCAGCCTCTACACAGCAGGTAGGATCAATACTCTGATCACTGATCAATACTACACACTTTATACTGTTTATACTTCATCAGCCTCTACACAGCAGGTAGGATCAATACTCTGATCACTGATCAATACACACTTTATACTGTTAATACTTCATCAGCCTCTACACAGCAGGTATGATCAATACTCTGATCAATACATTGGTTTATCACTGAGGTTCAAACTGATTTTTTCTTCTTTAGATGGATTTATATATTTTTTGACAAACCGTTGTGAGTTTAACTCGTCTGATCTGAAGGACATCGAGTTCATCCAGTCATTATATTACAACAAGGTGGAGTTCGCCAGGTTCAGCAGCAGTTTGGGGAAGTTTGTTGGATACAATGAGTTTGGTCTGAAACAGGCTGAGGCCTGGAACAACAACCCTTCATATATGGCTGGGCTGAGAAATACAAAGGAGTTGTACTGCAAATTCTACATTGATTTTGCCTACGACCATGTCCTCTCTAAATCAGGTGAGTTTTTGTTTCTGTAACATGCAAAAACATCACATCATTTAAAAGAACATATACATATAAGAATATATCATTAGATATATGGGTCTGTAGTACATATATATATACAGGGTTCTAAATTAGCACCGTTTACCAGCCAATTGCTGGTGCCAAATGCTGGTGAAATATGCAAGTGGCTGGTAGATTTGCTTCACTCACCAGCCAAAAAACCAATGGTAATCTATTGAATGGCTGGTAATATTTGAACATTCATTAGCCATTTGGCTGGTAGATGAAAATGTTAATTTTGAAGCCTGTATATATATATATATGTAATACAAAATGAAATAAGCTTATTTTAATTAATTAGTAATTCAGTTATCAGAAAGCATGATGAAATGAAATGCTGTGTTTCAGCAGGAGGTGAGTCTGATACACAAGTGCAACAGCAGAAAATAATACTGCAGTTGGCATTACTGATACTGTTGCTACTTTAGTACTACTAGTGTTAACACATGTATTTGTGAAGTATGCTTAATGATATAGTAATATAGTAATAATCATCATAATGTGTACCTCAGTCAAGCCACACGTTGTACTGAGCTCTACGGAGCCCTCTGGTGGTAAACATCCGGCCACGTTAGTCTGCAGCGTCTACGACTTCTACCCCAAACACATCAGAGTGAAGTGGATCAGAGATGGACAGCAAGTCACCTCGGATGTCACTTCCACTGATGAGCAAGCAGACAGTGATTGGTACTACCAGATCCACTCTCACCTGGAGTACACGCCCAGGTCAGTCACCTACAGGTCCTGTTAGCTTCAGGGCCAGTTAGCTCTAGTTTGTTCCAAGTCCAAGAGCCTTTTTTCTAACACAGAGTTGACAAAGGGAGGATTCTGCACATTTTTATAAATGAGACCCCAGGTTCTGGTTCTGGTCCAGGTCCAGGTTCTGGTCCTGGTCCAGGTCCAGGTTCTGGTCCAGGTCCAGGTCCAGGTCCAGTATTGTCAGTAGGAACCAGAATCTCTGATGTCTGGTTTGTGTCAGCAGGTCTGGAGAGAAGATCTCCTGTATGGTGGAACACGCCAGCCTGAAAGAACCTCTGATCACTCACTGGGGTAAATACCTGTCTCTCTCTCTACCTGTCTGACTCTCTACCTGTCTTTCTCTCTACCTGTCTGTCTCTCTACCTGTCTGACTCTCTCTGTGGCCATTTTCAAACCTGCATGCTATACTGGCAGTGCATACAGATTTTGCCCAAATGTAGCATGTAGTATGCTGTATATGCAAACAAAAGCAAAATCTGCAGTATGCCAAAAATACCCGGATGTCATACTGATTCAGAGAAAATCTCCAGTATGCCTCGGACCACAATATCCCACCTACTCTATCCCACAATGCAAAGCGCCGCAACAACTGCCGATTGTCATTGTGGCAAACCACTGGAAACTCTTTAAATTATTAATCTGCTATATCATCACTAAATTCACTTCTAGCACTTTGTTATGCAGAAATCAACTATGTAGAGCTCAAATATGGGCAGTTTTAAGAAAATGTATGTAATGCATGCCGAGGTCGATGGCTTGCCGGTCAACCTGTCCACCTTCACAGACCCCGCTGAGAGCTGGACGGAGCTCTCTCAAGAGACTCGTGGACATGAGGCGTTTATTTCCCTATCGTTTGTTTAAATAACCAACACATATACATTATAAGATTAACTTAGACCTGTGTTTTTTTTGAGTTCTAAAGTTCCACAAGAGATTGCGGGGCGTAATGTAACAATCTTGCTGACCGGGCACACACACACACACACACACACACACACACACACACACACACACACACACACACACACACACACACACACACACACACCGGCCACAGAGCAGGCAGAGGCGAGGGACAGTGACTGACAGGGGAGAGAGATATCTGTCTTGTAAATTAATTATAACATGCACATACATTAGATTTAATATTTCAGTTCATTCAGTTGGGGTTTTGTTTTATTTTCTAATTTCACATAAAGATGTAAGAAATTAAGTTTAAGTTTCTTACATTTTGAGCACATTATAAAGTAAACAAACAAAAAATGTGAGCTCAATAAGTTTTTAATATTTTTCATTTGCAATAGTGGTGTGAGATAATTTTATTGCAGATGAACGCAGTATGCAGTAGGTATTGCATACTACATACTACAGTTGTCTACAGTATGTAGTAGGCAAATTCAAAAACGGCCTGTCTGTCGCTACTTGTCTGTCTGTCTCCTCACCTGTCTCTCTCTCTCCCTTCCTGTCTGTCTGTCTCCTGACCTGTCTCTCTCTCCCTGTCTGTCCTCAGACCCATCCATGCCTGAGTCTGAGAGGAACAAGATTGCCATCGGAGCCTCAGGACTGATCCTGGGTCTGGTCTTATCTCTGGCTGGATTCATCTACTACAAGAGGAAGGCCCAAGGTCAGAACAGGGCTCTCTGTAGACTAGTTCAGACCTCTTTACAGAACATTAGACCATCTACTACAAGAGGAAGGCCTGAGGTCAGAACAGGGCTCTCTGTAGACTAGTTCAGACCTCTTTACAGAACATTAGACCATCTACTACAAGAGGAAGGCCCGAGGTCAGAACAGGGCTCTCTGTAGACTAGTTCAGACCTCTTTACAGAACATTAGACCATCTACTACAAGAGGAAGGCCTGAGGTCAGAACAGGGCTCTCTGTAGATCAGACTCTTTACAGAACATTACTTACTAAGAGAAGCCCGAGGAAACAGGCTCTCTGTAGTTCAGACCTCTTTACAGAACATTAGACCATCTACTACAGAGGAAGCCCGAGGCAGAATCTCTGTAGCTAGTCACTCTTTACAGATTGAATTACTACAAGGGAAGGCCTGAGGTCAGAACAGGGCTCTCTGTAGACTAGTTCAGACCTCTTTACAGAACATTAGACCATCTACTACAAGAGGAAGGCCCGAGGTCAGAACAGGGCTCTCTGTAGACTAGTTCAGACCTCTTTACAGAACATTAGACCATCTACTACAAGAGGAAGGCCTGAGGTCAGAACAGGGTTCTCTGTAGACTAGTTCAGACCTCTTTACAGAACATTAGACCAGTACCACAATAGTTCTAGTCTCAGAGGAGTTCCAGACCAGGTCCAGAGTCTGAACCCTGTTTATCTTTACTAGTCCTTCTGAAACCTGTCTCTAAAAGTTCTTCTCTAAAATAACCTTTTTGTTTTGTTTAGTTTCAGACCAGTTCAGTTTGAAGGACTAATGTCTGGATGTGTTGTCTCTTCTCTTTAATCCAGGACGGATTCTGGTTCCCAGTAGCTGATTCTGGACCTGGTTCTGGTCCTGTAGCTGTTTGTCAGATGGAATAAAAAGCAGCAGCTGCTTCAACCTGCTTCGTGTGTTTCAGCACAGCAGACTGTCGGTCCTGGACCATCTGCTGGACCGCCTCAACTCCTGATTCTCTGATGATCTGGGGCCTCATTTATAAAACCTGTTACGCAAGAAAAGTTGCGTGAAGCAGGGTGAAATTTGTCGTCGCAACATTCCTCGCAATAGTCGGGATTTATAAAGACTTTCCATGCGTAAAAATGTTCCCAGTTTTCCGCAACCTTTTGACCACACGTGTGATCGTGCGTAATGCTCCCGAGGTTTTGTAGACTGTGTTTTAGTGAACTCCGATGCTATGCCCGTTTTCCGAACCTAACCCAGTTTATGTTTTCCTGAACCCAACAATCCCGTTCTTGCTAAACCGACCCAGAGCCGGTCGCGGTGCCCGGCGAGGGGCGGCAGCAACGGGGAGAGGCAGGGGCTCCTCCCACACCGTGCAGCGCTGCTCTCCCCTGCCTCTGCAGTGTGTGTGTGTGTGTGTGTGTGTGTGTGTGTGTGTGTGTGTGTGTGTGTGCGCGTCTTTATGTGGTCGTGTCTGATTGTAGGTGTCTGTGTGTGAATGTTGTTTTTCTGCACCTGCTATTCCCACACAGTTACCATACAAGTTACCAAATTGTCACATTTGAAGCACTTTCACCTGTTTTGCACCAATAATGATCCAAAATCTTGTTTCTATTTTTTACCTTTTTAATAATTGAATTTCCTTTCTCACAAAAAACGAAAATGATCATTTGATCATAAATGTGATCTCACAGGGGTAAATGGCAAATATGAACCATAAATGATGTATATCATTGGTAATTGAGCTAAATCTGTTAAGTATTAAGTCTGTGTAACAACAATATGAACACTACACAAGGGTTACGGCTTCCAAACAGGATTTAGTTTGGATGTTCTACCTCTGTTAGGAGCACATCGATCTCACAATCACTGAATCGTGTTTTTCCCCATTGAATGAATATTCATTGATTGATTAACATGGACCTTATTAGGACAAATATGGGCCGACCTTGGGAGGAGCGTGAGGCTCGTGCACGACCACATAAGGTAACGCACGTCCGTATTTATAAAGAGAAGAGTGCGTACCGTTGTGCGCCGCAAGGTGTTCATCAGAATATTGTTTTTGCGTATGAAAATTCTGACTTTTTTGCGCACGAAATCTTTCAGAATAGAATATACGCACAGTTTTATAAATGAGGCCCCTGGACCATCTGCTGGACCGACTCAACTCCTGATTCTCTGATGATCTGGACTCTGATACTCAGCTGGTCTGAACTTGATCCAGGACTGTGGTGTTACTCTGACAGTCCTGGACCAGGTTTAGTCTGGACTCTGGTGTATCGCAGTTGCATCTGAACTCTGCTTCATCTACATGTGATATGATTCTTTACTGTGTGAAATCAATATGTATCTGAATGATTTGGGGGCTGGCAGGTTGTGTGATTGTTAGATTTATATATTTTTACTGGAGTGAAACATTTTGTAACCCTAATAAACTGATCAGAAAACTCTCTCATAACAACTTATTCAACGACAGTTTATATTCATATTTGTTACAGCTGCTCGCTCTTAGTCAATGAGTCAATTAGTTTCTTTAGTTTGTTTCATCCTTTTTCATGCTGAATGATTAATTTCCAAGAAACATATCAGAACATTTCTGGTAAACACACAATTTAAAGTGAGAGCTTTTGCATTATTCTTTGTGGTGGAAATCAGTTTTATAGATCTGTTAATTAAATCAACTAATCAAGTCAAGAAAATGTAGCTCAGCGTAAATTATTTCAGGAAGACCTAACAATTAATCAGTTCTCTCCCTAAATCGAATCAGCGCTGGAGGCATTCACCTTCCCAATAAGCCAATCAGAATCAGCCACAGATTCCATAGGCCAATCACAACATCACAACACTGCTTTGAATCTGCTTCTCTCCCTGTGCTATCAGCTGTCATTTCGGTAAAGGCGTTCATCCCTCCTCCTCCCCTTCCACCTCCCGTCATGGTGATTCTCCGGCTGTAGCTCCGGTGCCTCCTTCGGTCTGGTCTTCCGGCCCTTCTCCGCCACCACCGGTGTCTGGGTTCCATCGGGGGGTTATATCATGGTTCCCTACCCCTATATTAAATGTATTAATATAACAATGGAGTTCAATCTCCAATACTCTCTACAGCTATGGTCATGTACATTAAACCTTTTGCATAAATGCAAACAAGTCTCTCCTGATTTAAATCATGAGTGTTAAATTACTTTAATCAAGGACAGCCCTTATAATTGTATTCTGTATTTCTTTATTCACCGTCAATCATTGATGATGATTGACAGCAGCTTCCACTCATGACCACATTAATTAATGCCTACAAATCATTAAAAGGTCTAGCACTAACTATAAACCCATCATGGAATACTTCTGTAGTTCTTTACATATTTAAGAATCATTAAGAAGTATCTGAACCCTTCATGCCTTTAAAACTTTATTAAGTTAAGACTTTGAGGTTGATTCATCACCTTATTGGTGGTTTGAAGTTAATTGAACATTAAATCATAGTTAAAAAATTACATTTTAAACTGGAGTTTTAACATCATGAGAACCAACGCTGATGTTAATTAATTAATTTCTACAGTAAAGAAGAAGGGATAACATGAGAGACTCGTTGGTCTTATTAGGAGCACAGTTATATATTTATACCTTAATTACAGTGCCTTGCGAAAGTATTCGGCCCCCTTGAACTTTTCGACCTTTTGCCACATTTCAGGCCTCAAACATAAAGATATAAAACTGTAATTTTTTGTGAAGAATCAACAACAAGTGGGACACAATCATGAAGTGGAACGAAATTTATTGGATATTTCAAACCTTTTAAACAAATAAAAAACTGAAATATTTGCGAAAATTATTCAGCCCCCTTAAGTTAATACTTTGTAGCGCCACCTTTTGCTGCGATTACAGCTGTAAGTCGCTTGGGGTATGTCTCTATCAGTTTTGCACATCGAGAGACTGACATTTTTGCCCATTCCTCCTTGCAAAACAGCTCGAGCTCCGTGAGGTTGGATGGAGAGCGTTTGTGAACAGCAGTTTTCAGTTCTTTCCACAGATTCTCGATTGGATTCAGGTCTGGACTTTGACTTGGCCATTCTAACACCTGGATATGTTTATTTGTGAACCATTCCATTGTAGATTTTGCTTTATGTTTTGGATCATTGTCTTGTTGGAAGACAAATCTCCGTCCCAGTCTCAGGTCTTTTGCAGACTCCATCAGGTTTTCTTCCAGAATGGTCCTGTATTTGGCTCCATCCATCTTCCCATCAATTTTAACCATCTTCCCTGTCCCTGCTGAAGAAAAGCAGGCCCAAACCATGATGCTGCCACCACCATGTTTGACAGTGGGGATGGTGTGTTCAGGGTGATGAGCTGTGTTGCTTTTACGCCAAACATAACGTTTTGCATTGTTGCCAAAAAGTTCGATTTTGGTTTCATCTGACCACAGCACCTTCTTCCACATGTTTGGTGTGTCTCCCAGGTGGCTTTTGGCAAACTTTAAACGACACTTTTATGGATATCTTTAAGAAATGGCTTTCTTCTTGCCACTCTTCCATAAAGGCCAGATTTGTGCAGTATACGACTGATTGTTGTCCTATGGACAGAGTCTCCCACCTCAGCTGTAGATCTCTGCAGTTCATCCAGAGTGATCATGGGCCTCTTGGCTGCATCTCTGATCAGTCTTCTCATTGTATGAGCTGAAAGTTTAGAGGGACGGCCGGGTCTTCGTAGATTTGTATTGGTCTGATACTCCTTCCATTTCAATATTATCGCTTGCACAGTGCTCCTTGGGATGTTTAAAGCTTGGGAAATCTTTTTGTATCCAAATCCGGCTTTAAACTTCTCCACAACAGTATCTCGGACCTGCCTGGTGTGTTCCTTGTTCTTCATGATGCTCTCTGCGCTTTACACGGACCTCTGAGACTATCACAGAGCAGGTGCATTTATACGGAGACTTGATTACACACAGTTGGATTCTATTTATCATCATTAGTCATTTAGGTCAACATTGGATCATTCAGAGATCCTCACTGAACTTCTGGAGAGAGTTTGCTGCACTGAAAGTAAAGGGGCTGAATAATTTTGCACGCCCACTTTTTCAGTTTTTTATTTGTTAAAAAAGTTTGAAATAGCCAATGAATTTCGTTCCACTTCATAATTGGGACCCACTTGTTGTTGATTCTTCACAAAAAATTACAGTTTTATATCTTTATGTTTGAGGCCTGAAATGTGGCAAAAGGTCGAAACGTTCAAGGGGGCCGAATACTTTCGCAAGGCACTGTATATTCTCTAATGAAAAGAGGAAATATAAACTATGAAACACTGAATGAGCTGATTTTAACTTGTTGGGAGATTCTTCAACATTTTTCCCTTGCAGTATGACTGGGACAAGAGGTTATAAAAACCCTGTTCACCCAACAACAGTAATCAGCTGCTTATATTAAATATAATTTATGTATGAAAGTCTTTACAACCAGTCAGCTACCAGGAATTAAATGAGAGTCCAGACTTAAAGTGGTCCCCCTGTCTGGTCTCTGGTATCAACCAGCAGATTGTCTGATATAAAAGATGAAAGTGATGATGAACATATCAGAACATGTGTCTGTGCTGCAGCTTTATAAAGTCTGGATTCAGATGATCAAACTTCTAACTCCATCTCTGGACTTTAGTTATCAGCTTTATTTCAATGATCAGTTTCAATTGTTTTAGAGCTGAGTTGAGTTCATTTACTGCTGTTGCTGCACAATAATCCAATCCACTTTATTTATATATATATATATATATATATATATATATATATATATATATATATATAGCACGATTTTAACAAACACAAGGTTTCCAAAGTGCTGCACAAAAAGATAAAACAGAATAAATAGATAACACAATAAAAGCACAGAGGTATCCAATATAAAGATAAATGCAATAAAAATTTAAATAAAATTAAATAAGTAAACAACAATTAAAATAAGCAAGTATACACATAAGATCAACACTCTACCTGGTGTTAAAAGCCAAAGAAAAGAGGTGGGTTTTAAGAAGAGTTTTAAAATTAGACAGAGAGGAGCCCTGTCTAATGTGCAGAGGCAGTCCGTTCCAAAGTTTTGGAGCTGCAACGGCAAACGCTCGATCCCCTCTGAGCTGGAGCCTGGCTTTAGGCTCCATCAGGAGCAGCTGGTCAGCTGACCTGAGAGATCAGCTAGGAGTGTAGGGGTGCAGCAGCTCAGAGAGGTAAGGTGGGGCAAGGCCATTCAAGGCTTTAAAAACAAATAAAAGAATTTTATTTATTTATCTGCTATTTATTTATTTATTTTATTAATCCTGCAATGGACAGGTGTAATAAAGTAGATATGGTCATATTCAGAGAACGCTGACTGGTAGCTGACATCAACAGTGGGATTTAAAAGCCAACGCTGCCCCCTAGAGGCTGAACTCTGGACCTTCATCTCCAGGTCCAGGAGGACTTCTGGTGGTCTTCATTCTTAAGTCTCCATGTGGACTCAGTACAGTTATTAGGGCTGCACGATATGAGGAAAATATGCAATAACGTTGAATAACTTGATAACAATATAACTTGAGATAAATAAACAGACAATAAAATGTTCTCAGTTCTGCTACTTTCAGTATTCTGCTAAAATGCAACAAATTGCTTGTTGAATGTTTGAAATTGTGTTGCAGCCTTTTGCGATGTGTTGATTGTGCCAGTTGATATCGCCATGACGATAAAAAACAATATATTGTGCAGCACCTCCTCCCCCAAAGAGGTTTTAGCCAGTGCCAAAGAAAAATCAACAGTGCCAAAGCATCTGATTTTCAGCAGTGAGCCTCCCTCTCATCCACAGCCACTATATTTTACACACACAACAGGCACTGATTTGACTGGATCGAAACGCTCCCCTGTGAAGCTAGTGCTAATGGGATCTCTGTTTGGAGAGTGGGGATGTACCGGACTCTCCAGGTGATCATGCTGCCCCGGCACAGCAAGAAGCTGCTGCTGACCGCTGCTGAGCAGCCTTCGGAGCTCCGACTGCCGTCTGTCCGTGCGGCAGGCTGATGGCATCTGTATTGGATTGAGACAGTTTCATAACTGGTTAAAAACGTATCGTATTTGCGTTAAACAGTCGTCTACTTCTGTGATTTGGTACAGTTACTTTTAACACCTTGTGTGAGCGGTACGGGAGTAGGCTACGGATGAAAAACAGTTTTGTCACTTTATCAGCATCAGGAGGCGTCATCTTCCCGCTGCAGAGATACTCTGCTGTAACTACAGCAGTTAGGTAAAACTGTGTTTTTCACTATGATGGTTAAACATTGCAATTACATTCACATGCATGCCGAGTCCGACAGTAGTGGTTGTCCATTACAGTACTCTATATTCAAAATGACAACAATTTATTAATCAACAGAATGTAGGCTAGGCCTGTCTCAAAGTAGGAAACATTACACATCATAACATTTTGTATTCATTACGCCATTGTATTATTGTACAAATTAGCTACAAAAGTAATCACAGTTAGGATCACTTTTAAATTTTCTTAGGAGCCAAACGTGCTCCAAAAAAAGGTTACCATGAAGCCTGATTCATGGTGGTTGCTATGGAGACGATACACAGTGTTGAGTTCTGTTGACAGCTGAGTTGAGTTCCGTTGCTCTGATTGGATGTAGGTCTATCCAATGAATGCAGAGGCATTTTTTTTCCTGGTTCGGTTGGAACACGCCCCATAATCACAGCCCAATGGAGCGGTTTCAGACTCACATTCTGACTAGAATCTGAGTATGACCACGTCAGGCTAAGGTCAAGATATTTAAAAAAATAAATCAACTGTATTTTACTGTAACACTGAAGACACATTCAAAATAAATTATTTAACGGTTACAAAAATAAAACCAGAAAAAATGATAAAATATAGAGTATACATTATTAAATCAACCTGCCATATGTGTAGTAATAACAATAACTGAACTTTTCTTTCTTAAATATTATTTAAATATATAAAATCCAGCATGTAGAAAGTGTTAGAGACTCTGTGTGTGTGTGTGTGTGTGTGTGTGTGTGTGTGTGTGTGTGTGTGTGTGTGTGTGTGTGTGTGTGTGTACGTGTCTGTGTGTGTGTATGTGTGTGCGTGTGTGTGTGTGTATGTGTGTGTGTGTGTGTATGTGTGTGTGTGTGTGTGTGTGTGTGTGTGTGTGTACGGTTCTTTGTGTGTTTCTGTGTCTCTGTGTGTGTGTGTATGCGTGTGTGTGTGTGTGTGTCTGTGTGTACGTGTCTGTGTGTGTGTATATGTGCGCGTGTGTGTGTGTATGCGTGTGTGTGTGTGTGTGTGTGTGTGTATGTGTCTGTGTGTGTGTTTCTGTGTCTCTGTGTGTGTGTGTATGTGTGTGTTTTCTGTGTGTCTGTGTGTGTGTGTGTGCGTGTGTGTGTGTGTGTGTGTGTGTCTGTGTGTATGTGTGTTCGTGTGTGTGTTTCTGTGTCTCTGTGTGTGTGTATGTTGTGTGTGTGTGTGTGTGTGTCTGTGTATGCGCGTTCGTGTGACATATTTCTTATTTTATACGTGTATGAAATTATTGTTGAAGTTGATTAATAGTCACTGACATACTAGCAGCTGGATTAAACAGGGTTAAAATGCTGACAGCTAACGTTAAACAGTGTAAAGTGTGACTGTGTTTCACTGTGGAGGATTCCAACAGCGGGACCTAACAGTCTGCGCAGCAACACAGACGGTGCGTTCACTTAAAACACGTAGCCTCGTGGTGCATTCACAGTAATTGTAAAATACCCTTTTCCCATCTGGTGGTTGTTTTTGTTGTTCAACAGCACTTTACTGGTAAAATAAGTTATTTTTTTATAGTTATTACATTATTATTAAATCTTTAATTTTGACCATGTGGCCTTAACAATAAACAAGTTCCTGACTGTTGTTTAGTACCCTTCTTTTCTTTTTTCTTCTTTTGTTTACAGTAAATAAATAATAAACAAATACAAATCTTAACACGCCAACTTATTGGGACTTTATCTTATTCACTGTACCCCCCAGAGTTAGACTAGTCCATACATACCCTTCTCATCTCTTATTGGGACTTTATCTTATTCACTGTACCCCCAGAGTTAGACTAGTCCATACAGACCCTTCTCATCTCTTATTGGGACTTTATCTTATTCACTGTAACCCCCAGAGTTAGACTAGTCCATACATACCCTTCTCATCTCTTATTGGGACTTTATCTTATTCACTGTAACCCCCAGAGTTAGACTAGTCCATACATACCCTTGGCGTTATTTTGTCTCTTATTCAGAGCAGTAGGCTAGTTGGAACCAGTAACCTGCAGGTTCTGTGCTAGGCTAAGCTACCGGTGGAACCGTCAGACAGCGTTACAACACATACGGACACGAGAAGGGTATGTATGGACTAGTCTAACTCTGGAGGTTACAGTGAATAAGATAAAGTCCCAATAAGAGATGAGAAGGGTCTGTATGGACTAGTCTAACTCTGGGGGTTACAGTGAATAAGATAAAGTCCCAATAAGAGATGAGAAGGGTATGTATGGACTAGTCTAACTCTGGGGGTTACAGTGAATAAGATAAAGTCCCAATAAGAGATGAGAAGGGTATGTATGGACTAGTCTAACTCTGGGGGTTACAGTGAATAAGATAAAGTCCCAATAAGAGATGAGAAGGGTATGTATGGACTAGTCTAACTCTGGGGTTACAGTGAATAAGATAAAGTCCCAATAAGAGATGAGAAGGGTATGTATGGACTAGTCTAACTCTGGGGGTACAGTGAATAAGATAAAGTCCCAATAAGAGATGAGAAGGGTCTGTATGGACTAGTCTAACTCTGGGGAGTACAGTGAATAAGATACAGTGCCTTGCAAAGTATTCGGCCCCTTGAACTTTTCGACCTTTTGCCACATTTCAGGCCTCAAACATAAAGATATAAAACTGTAATTTTTTGTGAAGAATCAACAACAAGTGGGACACAATCATGAAGTGGAACGAAATTTATTGGATATTTCAAACCTTTTAAACAAATAAAAACTGAAATATTGGGCGTGCAAAATTATTCAGCCCCTTAAGTTAATACTTTGTAGCGCCACCTTTTGCTGCGATTACAGCTGTAAGTCGCTTGGGGTATGTCTCTATCAGTTTTGCACATCGAGACTGACATTTTTGCCCATTCCTCCTTGCAAAACAGCGGTTGAGCTCAGTGAGGTTGGATGGAGAGCGTTTGTGAACAGCAGTTTTCAGTTCTTTCCACAGATTCTCGATTGGATTCAGGTCTGGACTTTGACTTGGCCATTCTAACACCTGGATATGTTTATTTGTGAACCATTCCATTGTAGATTTTGCTTTATGTTTTGGATCATTGTCTTGTTGGAAGACAAATCTCCGTCCCAGTCTCAGGTCTTTTGCAGACTCCATCAGGTTTTCTTCCAGAATGGTCCTGTATTTGGCTCCATCCATCTTCCCATCAATTTTAACCATCTTCCCTGTCCCTGCTGAAGAAAAGCAGGCCCAAACCATGATGCTGCCACCACCATGTTTGACAGTGGGGATGGTGTGTTCAGGGTGATGAGCGGCGTGTTGCTTTTACGCCAAACATAACGTTTTGCATTGTTGCCAAAAAGTTCGATTTTGGTTTCATCTGACCACAGCACCTTCTTCCACATGTTTGGTGTGTCTCCCAGGTGTCTCCCAGGTTTAAACGACACTTTTTATGGATATCTTTAAGAAATGGCTTTCTTCTTGCCACTCTTCCATAAAGGCCAGATTTGTGCAGTATACGACTGATTGTTGTCCTATGGACAGAGTCTCCCACCTCAGCTGTAGATCTCTGCAGTTCATCCAGAGTGATCATGGGCCTCTTGGCTGCATCTCTGATCAGTCTTCTCATTGTATGAGCTGAAAGTTTAGAGGGCGACGGGTGTTCGTTAGATTTGTAGTGGTCTGACACTCCTTCCATTTCAATATTATCGCTTGCACAGTGCTCCTTGGGATGTTTAAAAGCTTGGGAAATCTTTTGTATCCAAATCCGGCTTTAAACTTCTCCACAACAGTATCTCGGACCTGCCTGGTGTGTTCCTTGTTCTTCATGATGCTCTCTGCGCTTTACACGGACCTCTGAGACTATCACAGAGCAGGTGCATTAATACGGAGACTTGATTACACACAGCTGGATTCTATTTATCATCATTAGTCATTTAGGTCAACATTGGATCATTCAGAGATCCTCACTGAACTTCTGGAGAGAGTTTGCTGCACTGAAAGTAAAGGGGCTGAATAATTTTGCCGCCCACTTTTTTCAGTTTTTTATTTGTTAAAAAAGTTTGAAATAGCCAATGAATTTCGTTCCACTTCATAATTGGGACCCACTTGTTGTTGATTCTTCACAAAAATTACAGTTTTATATCTTTATGTTTGAGGCCTGAAATGGGCAAAAGGTCGAAACGTTCAAGGGGGCCGAATACTTTTCGCAAGGCACTGTAAAGTCCCAATAAGAGATGAGAAGGGTCTGTATGGACTAGTCTAACTCTGGGGGTTACAGTGAATAAGATAAAGTCCCAATAAGAGATGAGAAGGGTATGAATGGACTAGTCTAACTCTGGGGGTACAGTGAATAAGATAAAGTCCCAATAAGAGATGAGAAGGGTCTGTATGGACTAGTCTAACTCTGGGGGTACAGTGAATAAGATACAGTGCCTTGCGAAAGTATTCGCCCCCTTGAACTTTTCGACCTTTTGCCACATTTCAGGCCTCAAACATAAAGATATAAAACTGTAATTTTTTGTGAAGAATCAACAACAAGTGGGACACAATCATGAAGTGGAAAACGAAATTTATTGGATATTTCAAACCTTTTAAACAAATAAAAAACTGAAATATTGGCGTGCAAAATTATTCAGCCCCCTTAAGTTAATACTTTGTAGCGCCACCTTTTGCTGCGATTACAGCTGTAAGTCGCTTGGGGTATGTCTCTATCAGTTTTGCACATCGAGAACTGACATTTTTGCCCATTCCTCCTTGCAAAACGCGCTCGAGCTCAGTTAGGTTGGATGGAGGCGTTGTGAACAGCAGTTTTCAGTTCTTTCCACAGATTCTCGATTGGATTCAGGTCTGGACTTTGACTTGGCCATTCTAACACCTGGATATGTTTATTTGTGAACCATTCCATTGTAGATTTTGCTTTATGTTTTGGATCATTGTCTTGTTGGAAGACAAATCTCCGTCCCAGTCTCAGGTCTTTTGCAGACTCCATCAGGTTTTCTTCCAGAATGGTCCTGTATTTGGCTCCATCCATCTTCCCATCAATTTTAACCATCTTCCCTGTCCCTGCTGAAGAAAAGCAGGCCCAAACCATGATGCTGCCACCACCATGTTTGACAGTGGGGATGGTGTGTTCAGGGTGATGAGGGTGTTGCTTCTTCGCCAAACATAACGCTTTTGCATTGTTGCCAAAAAGTTCGATTTTGGTTTCATCTGACCACAGCACCTTCTTCCACATGTTTGGTGTGTCTCCCAGGTGTCTCCCAGGTTTAAACGACACTTTTTATGGATATCTTTAAGAAATGGCTTTCTTCTTGCCACTCTTCCATAAAGGCCAGATTTGTGCAGTATACGACTGATTGTTGTCCTATGGACAGAGTCTCCCACCTCAGCTGTAGATCTCTGCAGTTCATCCAGAGTGATCATGGGCCTCTTGGCTGCATCTCTGATCAGTCTTCTCATTGTATGAGCTGAAAGTTTAGAGGGACGGCCGGGTCTTCGTAGATTTGTAGTGGTCTGACACTCCTTCCATTTCAATATTATCGCTTGCACAGTGCTCCTTGGGATGTTTAAAGCTTGGGAAATCTTTTTGTATCCAAATCCGGCTATAAACTTCTCCACAACAGTATCTCGGACCTGCCTGGTGTGTTCCTTGTTGTTCATGATGCTCTCTGCGCTTTACACGGACCTCTGAGACTATCACAGAGCAGGTGCATTAATACGGAGACTTGATTACACACAGCTGGATTCTATTTATCATCATTAGTCATTTAGGTCAACATTGGATCATTCAGAGATCCTCACTGAACTTCTGGAGAGAGTTTGCTGCACTGAAAGTAAAGGGGCTGAATAATTTTGCACGCCCACTTTTTCAGTTTTTATTTGTTAAAAAGTTTGAAATAGCCAATGAATTTCGTTCCACTTCATAATTGGGACCCACTTGTTGTTGATTCTTCACAAAAAATTACAGTTTTATATCTTTATGTTTGAGGCCTGAAATGTGGCAAAAGGTCGAAGGCGTTCAAGGGGCCAATACTTTCGCAAGGCACTGTAAAGTCCCAATAAGAGATGAGAAGGGTCTGTATGGACTAGTCTAACTCTGGGGGTTACAGTGAATAAGATAAAGTCCCAATAAGAGATGAGAAGGGTATGAATGGACTAGTCTAACTCTGGGGTTACAGTGAATAAGATAAAGTCCCAATAAGTCGCGTGTTCCTTTAAAGTCAAGTTCATAAAGTCACTTTCTTTGCATTCATTTGATTCCCAATCAAGATACACTGGTAAGAATTGCTTTCCATTGTTAATATGTACTTAAAAACAGTTCTGAAATGCAAAATAATAGAATTTTAATCATGTGATAAAACATGCGATTAATCGAGATTAACTATAGAAATTCAACGATTAATTGCGATTAAAAAACAATTAATGGTTTGACATCCCTAATGTTTATATGTCATTTTGACATGAATACATCTAAATAAATGACATTTTGATGTTTGAAAGTCTCGAGGTTTGGACATAAATGCAGATATAAATGTAATTTAAAAAAAAAAATAATAATAATTATTGATTTTCAAATATTCTGGAGCCTATTTTGCCGCCAGTACTGCCGACGTTGTCTTTGCTGTAATCAGGTCAGTATATATTTATGTTTATGGGAAACATCCATGTGTCCAGACAAGGCTAGCAGCAGCAGCGCCGCGTCAGACACCTTTCTGGTGGGGAAAGAGATAGAAAACGCCACGCTCACGCCACGCAGCCAGTGTGCAGAAGGCCTAACCCTCTCGCTCACCAGGGTAAACTCCAAAATAGCAGCCGGGGGTTTGAGTATCCCCTCCTAGTGCTTCACATCCTGGGTAAGTCCGGAGAAGAAAAGAGTCCAACCCTTTTCCTTTAGAAATACAACTAGTTAAAGCAACTACAAGTACAAGTTTGAAGTCCCATATCAGTCTTCTGTACGGTCCAAAATGCACAAGCAAGTTTATTTCAAGAAATGTTGCATAATGTGTTAATGAGTTCAGGCAAGGCTTTTCACAATAAAAGACTCCTTCATGAAACAGAAAAGGTGAGTTTTGAACATAAAGAGGTGAGATATGAGCTCACAACCTCCAGAGAGTGAAGTAGTTATTTAACCAGCTGAGCTGTCAGAAGTTTTGGAGTCCAAAATATTCTTCTAATTGGTCCAAAAGGCACAAGTCAGTACTTACCCTGCCACTATTAGGCTCCTTAATGCTCAGGCACCTTACAGAGTAAACTTGGACTAAATGCACCTTATTGAAATGCACTTTATAGACTGCACCAGACACTTTATGGGAAGTTGCAATAGCACAAGGTCTTTACAGCTTTTTCCTGGTAGGAATGATTGTCTATGTGATTGACCTTTATGTACTGTATGTTGCTGTATATGTATTGCCTTTTTTAAAAACCTGATTATCACCAAGACAAATTCCAATCAACTATGTTGACATGGCAATAAAGTATTGAACTTAAACTTGAATTTTAAAAAGCAAATTTTTAAAGTTCAGACCGATTTTTAACCTGCTGAAGATAGAAACATATTGTTCCATTTTAATAAGTTCAGGGAAGGCTTTCACAATAAAAGACTCATCATGAAACAGAAAAGGTGAGATTTGAACTCACAACCTTCTGAGTTTGGAGCCAGCTGAGCTGTCAGGACTTTTAAAGTGAAGCAATATTTGAATGCATGTATGAAGTCAGAGAGTTACTCCCTATCTTTGGGCTTTAAGATGTTTAAAGGGGCAACAGAATCAAAAATCAAACTGTAAAATTTGTTTCTCTGCAGGTTGATGAAGGTGAAATTTATTTGTGTTGATCAGCAACATGTTAAAAAATGAATCATCGATCTTCAGATTAGAGTGATCTGGTACCAGGTACACTAATTAAGATTTATTTATTTGATTAGGACAATGCACATTAATCAACATTTCTGTAAATGCACCAGTGTTAGCCAGTCAGCTAATTTCCAACTGTAGTTTTAGTCACATGCATGTCTTTATGGTGGGAAGAAACCAGATCACCCAGAGGAAACCCAAGCAAGCACGGGGAGAACATGCAAACTCCACAAAGAAAGGGCTGTGAGAACCTGGGTTCTAACCCAGAACCTTCTTGCTGTGAGGAAGGAGTGCTAACCACTGAGCCACTGTTCTGCCATAATTACTACTGTTGTTTGTGCACATGCACCAAAACAACAGTTCAGAGTATTCGGACATCATGCTGATGTTTTAGGAACAGTTGATTCAGTGTTTAGCCCACTACGTTTTAAGAAAATAAATTGGAACAAAAAGACTGCAGCTGGAACTGAACCTGTGACTTTAAAGTCTTGCTGCATGCTATGTAACCATTTAGCTACCAAGGTACTCAAGTTTTCTGTCACATTCAGGGATTCACCAAAAAGATTTATGTTTTAATTTAGGTTCAAATTAAGAGAGTTGTTCCACATCTGTGGGCTTCACAGCAGGTTTCAGGTTATTTAACAGATAAATACATCTTTTACAATATATTAACTATAATTATTGGTTATTTCTTAGGATATTTCTTAAGAGGTTTTAAGATGTTTCAAGAGATTTTAAGGGGCGACAGAAGGACAAGATGAACTGTAAACTCTGTGTCTCTGCACTACACTGTTCACTGCACGTGCAATTTGCAACGTGTCCTATGACCGTATACAACACCCAATTTTATCTAGAATTCAATTGTGCTGATCAGCAGCAGATGGTCCAGTGGGGAAAGACGCTGACCATCAACCAGGAGACGGGGGTTCAAACCCTAAGGTATGCCACACAGGAGTGTTTGGGATGAATGAATGTCATTAACTTACGAATTTCTGAATTTCCACTTGTGTATTTTCCAATTTACGACAGCGACTTCAAAGTGCAAATTCACAACTACTACTTCAACGTGCAAATTTACGACATTGATTTCAACGTTCGCATTTACATTTAAAAAATATTTAGTTATCACTTAAAATGTGTTTCCTGTCTGCAGGCTGTTCAGCTGAAAATATTAAAGTGTTAATAGTAGGAGACAGTTTTATGTATTTCTGTCAACTTTGAGTGAAGTGAGCTTTGCCTCCTGGCTCACCCCTCTTTATCATCACAATGATGCAGTGAAGTAAATGTTACTCGCAAATCTATGAAGTCAGAGAGTTGCTCCATATTTGTGGGCTTTAGGATGTTTTAGGGGTTTAAAAATGTTGTAAGAGGATTTAAGGGGCGACAGAAGGACAAGACAAACTGTAAACTATGTTTCTCTGCAGGTAGATGAAGGTGAAGTTTATTTTTGTTAATCAGCAGCAGATGGTCCAGTGAGGAAGGATGCTGACCATCAACCAGGAGATGCAGGTACAAACTCCGCCTAAGGTACGCCACACAGGAGTGATTGGGATGAATGTGTTCAATTTCGCGATTCAAATTTTCAACATTTCAAAAAAGTGTTAAATTATTTAAAAGTTAACATATGTTATGTTATATTATATTATGTATATAGAGTATAGAACAAACTACAACTTATGTTGTGTGATCTTCAACAGAGTAATAGTAGGGATGAATATTAAATAATGTACCTGACGATGATCAGGGTGGATGGGACAAGATATTAAGCAGCAGTGTAAGCGGTTCAGGATCAGTACCTCTAAATCTGAGGCCATGGTTGTGTACAACATAGTGAAGGCCCCTGCACCAGGTGGTTTGCATGACTACACTCGGCGTCGAGAGGTGCACCGGACAATACTGAAGCTGGTTCCTCCCAGTCTGTTTTCAGTTGCATCCGGTGTTCAAAATTAACTTTTTTGTCCACCTTAAAATGGCGACTGAATTTACAAATTTTACCAGCCCCTCAATAGATAACTATTGGTGTTTAAGGCAAGTGCGTAATACACACTTGGGCTGTATACCAACCGCCCAAGGTGTCTAGGGCCCCTCTTCAGGTGCCGAGGGCAACAGAAGCTCCACTCACCACTGAATTAACGCTACTGCCCCAAGTAGGATGAAAAATGGAAATCTGCATCATCTCCCAGGACCAGTGAGGGAAAGAGAAGTGGGGGCTGTGAATTCCCAGATACTTTCTTCTAGCAGTGTGTTGACAGCTGTTTTCACCCCTGGTGTTGGTGCTGGCACATCCTATATTTAGTGTTAAATCACTTTTGGTTTATCGAGGGGACTTTGATACTAAGGGAGGGGCAGATGTGATAGGTAGGCTTGTGGCCTATTTATGCCACCATCTAGCTCCTCACCCTCAGGGAAAGCTCCACCCTCTGCCTCTACATTAACAGGAACACACCTGGAGATCATTGTCTCTTTTAGAGCTTATATATAGGGAGTTCTCTTCATGCATTGTGGTCTAGTGTTGCTAGGGAGCAGGTAATTCTCCTAGAAGGCATTTTAAGATGTATGTAGACTTCATGACCTGTTTTTTTCACTACAGCTAACTACAGAGAAAGTGTAAGGGCCATTTTGGTTCATATTTTTGTTTTTTGTTGCTTTCAACCTCCTGCAATTTGAGGCTAGCCCAGAAATCTATACCAACTTAGCGGCAACAAATGTAATTTGCAGCCAGGGTCAGTCTAGCAACTCTCCGTTGGCTTGCGAAATGGAAAAACCAAACTCTGGTCAGGCCAATCACATCGTGTATAGAGTGGGTGGGCGGGGCTTAACATAATGACGGCAGAGTTTTGATGGTTCCGCGTGAATTCCCCGCTACTTGAAAACAAAGAAGATGGCTGCTGCTGCTGGAGAACAGAGGTCTTTGGAAGACTTGGAGTTCATCTTTTCTTTGAGAAGAGAACAAAGAACGGCACTGAAGTCATTCTTAAAAAAGGAAGATGTGTTGGGAGTTTAAAGTTTAATCTATCAGCTAGCGTTGCTCTGATTGGTTGGAGAGCTATCCTATTGGTGCAGAGGGAATTTGAAAGACAACCGTTTATCCCGCCCCTCGGACTGAGCCCTGCCAATGGGGAGTTCCCAGACCCAACACCTGGATGTGGGTCTGGCTGATCAGGTTAACTTGAGGCAGTAGTTTGCTGACATCGATATCAACTTGCGAATTTACATTTAAAAAATATGTTGTCATGCCTTTAAAGGGGTGATAGAATGATTATATAGGGTATTTCACACTGTTCCTTATGGTCTCCTAATGGGGTATGTAACATTGGTTGGGCTGAAAATGGCCTGGTTGATATTTTATTGGCCCTTATGCATCCCTGTGTTTTGGCCCTATTTGTAACAAGAGCTTTTTTTCCAAATATGGTATGCTCATGAATATTTAAATGAGCTGCGCGCTGATAGGTTGAGCCTTAGCCCCGTACACACACGTAGAGACACGCGCTGATTGGTTGAGCGAATCCCCAATACACACACATTAGAGACGCGACAGAATCTCATATTCCAGACACTGCAATGTTTCATTACCAAATTCACTTCTGAGACTTTTTTATGCGAGAAATCAACTATTTAAAGCTGGATGGCTAATTGCAAATTTGGTAAAACTGTGTGTCGGAGTTGAGCGGCCGGTGTTGCTGCCTCGCTGCCCGGCCTGCCTTCCTCTACAGACCCCGGCCTGCTGTGAGCTCGATTGAGCTCCGTTAGGCTGGCAGCCCACAGCACTCCATACCCGCGCAAAGTCACCGTTTGGGCTAATTATTCCTGTCTGCAGGCTGTTCAGCTGAAATTACTCTTTAATTTAAGGGATCCTTTCCATAATGTTGTCAGACACTTAGAATAATAATCTGAGTCTGTCAGCGGAAAAAACTAAACTATTAGTGGACGCTAACTTCGATGACAATCAACTGGAGGATATTTATTAGATTTTATGTGGACATATGAAACAGACAGAAAATTTCAGCTTTTATAAGGAATTTATTTCAATATTTCAATATTTGAATTTAATTAATAACTAATTATTTCATTATACAACATGTCGACCCATAAGCCTTCTGTGTGTGTGTGTGTGTTTGTGTGCGTGTGTGTGTGTGTTTGCATGTGTGCGCATTTGTGTGTATGTGTGTGTCTGTGTGTCTGTAAGTGTGTGTGTGTGTTTGCTTGTGCGCATGTGTGTGAGTGTTTGTGTGTGTCAAAGGCTAATAAATATTCAGATATAAGTTAATAAAGTGTTTCTGTCAGTGCTCAGAAAGAAAAGACGACCTCAGGTAACCCTGGTGTGTGTGTGTGTGTGTGTGTGTGTGTGTGTGTGTGTGTGTGTGTGTGTGTGTGTGTGTGTGTGTGTGTGTGTGTGTGTGTGTGTGTGTGTCTGTGTGTGTGTGTGTGTGTGTGTGTGTGTGTGATGATATTCGGTAATGATTATGTTTATTATAATAATTATTTGATTTATTCACATGACCCTGATATTCAGTCTTGAAAAACCCAGTGTGGGAGCAGCAGCGGCCATTTTAGATCCACCTTTAGAGCGGTCATTTTAGCTCCTCCTTCAGTCCCAGGATATGTGTTGGATCTCCCAAAGCATTGTGGGTAAGAACCAGTAAGGACATGTCCCGCCCCCACTTGAACCGTTTGCGCAACATGTCTGATTTCCTGTTCAGGAGCAGATAATCATGGGTACTGTACTTCAAGAATAACAGACCCACAGCTACGGATTGTAGCTAGATCTTTAACTGGGACTTGTGGGTAATGTAGTCTTTCTGTGCTGTAGATATGCTGTTGGTGGTGTGATCCTTCTCTGGAGCTTGGAACTGTGGGTAATGTAGTCCACAGCCTTTTGCTTATAAAAATGAAAGGTTCAGTGTCAGTTCCACCTCCTTGTTGCTGCTGAGCAAAAACTGCCCATGCAACAGATGACTGTGGATGCTGAAGTCCAGATGAGGAGGTTTTGGGGTATTGTGGTCCAAACAGTGAGGCATTGTGGGCATTGTAGTCCATTAAATGGGGGTTTGGAGTGTTGCAGTCTGTGCAGAATGGGATTGTTGGTGTTGTAGTCCAGACAGAAAGGGAGTTTGGGGTGTTGTAGTCCAGTAAGAAGGAGTTCAGGGTGTTGTACTCCAGGCAGAAGGGTGTTTAGGGCGTTGTAGTCCAGACCAAAGTGAGTTTAGGGCATTGTAGTCCAGTCAGAAGGGAGTTTAGGGCGTTGTAGTCCAGACAGAAGGGAGTTTAGGTCATTGTAGTCCAGACAGAAGGGAGATTAGGGTGTTGTAGTCCAGACAGAAAGGAGTTTAGGGTGTTGTAGTCCAGACAGAAGGGAGATTAGGGCGTTGTAGTCTAGACAGAAAGGAGTTTAGGGTATTGTAGTCCAGACAGAAGGGGATTGGGGGAGATGAAGAACAGCAGAGCCCCCTCTAGGGTGTTGTGGTGCGGGCAGAGGGGGATTGTGGGTATTGTAGTCTAGTGTTTGATACTTTAAGCCCTGAATAGACTGTGTGTTTGAGCCCCATCGTTTTATTTACAGTCACACAAGTCTTTATGTACACTACACACAAACACACGCACACACACTCAAGCACACACACACCATTTTCACATCACGTAAATAAATAAATAAATAGATAAATAAATAAATAAATAGGATATTATAAATACTTCAATACCAACTGAACTCTACAGTCCTGATTCATTATTCACTGATCAATCATCAAAACATCTTTCTTAGTTCGACAGCATCCGTCCAATCACCACGTTGCTCGTCTTCACCCCGTAGAAAGAAAAATAAGAAACCGTCAGGTCACGACGGCAGTCTCCATGGAGACGGCACCCGTCGTTGGCAGTGCGTCCAATCAGAGCCTGTCGCGAGCGGGAACCCAGATGTACGGGCCACTCTGCTCCTCTATGACGGCTTTGACCAGATGGTAGACCTCCTCGAAGCTGTCGCCATGCACGATGGCTGCACACACACACACACACACACACACACACACACACACACACACAGACACACACAGTTAACACCAAACTGAAACTATAAAGTTTGTCTCGTAGCTACATGAAGTTTGCTTTGGTTTTTACCCGTGAAACACTCGAGGAAGTCTTGTTCCAGTTTGATGGCTCGGTCCAGAGCTTTCCTCGCCTGATCCTCCGACAGACGCTTATTCAGATCCCTGCACACACACACACACACACACACACACACACACACACACACACACACACACACGCACACACACACACACACACACACACGCACACACACACAGCGTGAACTTTTATATTTGTTGCTGATAACATAAGTCATTTATCAGAGAGTACTTATTTCATGACCTCAGTCAGTGTGTTTACATGCCTAGCAGGAAACAGTAGTCCTGTACAATAAAACCTCTGACAATGTGAAAGCTCAAACCATCTACTCATTAGATAGACAAGGAAACCACAAACACACCTGCAATATTTGCAAAGGAATAAAAAAACAAATCAACTAAACCAGTCTTGACCTATTGGACACAAAAATACAACCAGATCTCATATATTGTGCAGTAATTGGTGTAAGAGCCATTTTCATGTATCGTGTGTGTAGGTCACAAGTTGCCCACTAGGTGTCACTATTTTACTTTGGGTATTTAGGAAGGAACCTGTTGCCAGGTAACTTGTATGTTGTTAGTTTGAGGAGCACAAATAGTGATGTGTATGAACTGATGAAGTGTTTATGGAGCATGATGGACACAGGTGGATTCTAGAAACTTTTTGAAAATGGGTCAAATGTGACCCCCAAGGAGAACAGGTGGGTTAAAATGTGTGTGAATGCAATTTAACTCTCCTGATTTTACCCTGGGTAAGGGGTTTACATGGTATTTGGGATACCCAAATATAATCAGGTTTTTAAACTGTCAGCTCACTGACTTACAGGATGTTCTCCAGGGATCGTGGTCGGATGAAGATGGCGATGGGTTGAAGCTGAGCGGCCTGCAGCCTCCTCACAGCATTGGCCGACACGTCCAGGATGCAGTGCTTCCCCTGGTGACACACACACAGAAACACGGTTACCACAGTAACTGTAACTAGGGATGCACCGAATCCAGATTTTTGGGGTTCAGCCGAATACCGAATCCACTGGTTAAGATTCTGCTGAATCAGAAACCGAATACCGAATCCTACTCCCATCCTCAGTCCATGGTCAACACAAGTTTTTAGCTGTGACTGTCCTTCCTTTGCCGTACCTGAAGTTGCTGCATTTTGGCTGCTCCTTCTTGCACAACTCGTATTCTTTCCGATGTTTCAGACCAAATGTTGTAACAGCGGCCATGTTGTGTATAGTTTAGGGTCCTCGCCACCAAGAGACAAATCAGCATTGCAAATTAAACATGTAGCTGGCCTTGAATGGCCTTCTTTTGACTGAAAGTACTGCCAAACAACACATGTTCTGCTCACCAGTTCCATGTCCACTTACTCACAGCCTACTGCATTGAACGCTCCACCTACGTAAACAGCTTCCCGTAATCAACGGCGCCGTCATTATGGCGACCAGCTTGGCTCACCTAGTGCAAGCCGTATGGTTCGGTACGCTGGGAACAAATTCTACGGGCAGAAACCCAACCCCGTCAAAAAGCCCAATATTCTGCCGGATCAGAAGCCAAATCCTGAATTCGGTGCATCCCTAACTGTAACACCGTATTAGATTAGATTAGATTTAACTTTATTGTCATTGTGCAGAGTACAAGTACAAAGACAACGAAATGCAGTTTGCATCCAACCAGAAGTGCAGAAAAGTGCAATGTGATATATAAAGTATAGACAGGTGGTGCGTAGGTAGGACAAGAAATATATTGCAATGATATAAGAGCAGAATAAATATGACTGTGTACTATGAACAACATGTACAGATATGTGCAATGTAGCAGCAGTGACATTATACTAGTAATGCAGTGCAATAACAGAATATATAATGAGAAAAACTACTGAATGAACCATATGGACAGATATGTACAGTATGTCCAGCTATGTGCAGTGTGGTAACATTATAAGAGTAGTAGAATAAGTGTATTTTCAGGATGACTAGTATGAAGAGCAGTAGCTATGTATAGGTGTGATTACAGTATGTGTATGTATATCCCGTCCCCACGGTCACAGCGAGCCTCACCTGCTCGGCCACCTGTCGGACGCTCTGCACCGACGTCCCGTACAGGTGGTTGTTGTACTGCCCCGCCTCGATGAAGCGGTGCGACTGGATGTCCCGCTCCATCTGTTCCCGTGACGACACAAAGTGGTAGTCCCGCCCGTCGGCCTCGTAGTCCCTCTGAGGGCGAGTCGTGTCTGTGCAGAGAGAGAGAGAGCGACGTCACTTCCTGTTTGCATGTGTCATGTTTTCTGTGTTAACGAGACTTACGAGGCACGCAGGAGCCGAACTTGTCCGGGAAGTCAGACAGCAGGTCGTCGTTGACTCGGTCTTTGGTCGGTCCCAGGATGATGACAGGACGAGCGTAGTCCACTGTGGACAGAGACACAGGAAACTTTATTTACACCTGTCTTTAGGCCTCCTGCACACTGGCTGCATGGCGTGAGCGTGGCGTGAGCGTGGCGTGAGCGTGGCGTGAGCGTGGCGTGTCAGCTGCGTGTCAGCTGTGTGGTGTTTTCTATGTCTTTCCCCACCAGAAAGGTGTCTGACGCGGCGCTGCTGCTGCTAGCCTTGTCTGGACACATGGATGTTTCCCATAAACCTAAATATATACTGATCTGATTACAGCAAAACAACGTTGGCAGTGTTGACGGCAGAATAGAATATTTCCTTCTGGATTGACAGGTGACATATTCGAAAATCAATAATTATTTATTATTATTTTTTAAATTACATTTATATATCTGCATTTATGTCAAACCCTCGAGACTTTCAAACATCACCATGTCATTTATTAATATGTATTCGTGTCTAAATGACATATAAACATCTTTTCCTATCTATGTTGCCTGGAAACTCTTCCAACACGCTGGCGTGTGTTGTGAACGATAGGCGTCGGTTCTATTTCTAGCATGCACGCGTTTTCTGAGACGTGCGTGTCACGCCGGCAGTGCGCACGCTCTAACCTGTTACCATGGGAGCCCAAATAAAAACGGACACTCTACGCAGCCGACACGCTCACGCCACGCAGCCAGGGTGCAGGATACAACCCGTTCTCTCTCCCAACTCGTCACATTCTGATTCTTGGTCAGTGGCAAAAACAATCCTTTAGTGTCAAATGTGTTTAACCCCAGCCACCATCTTTTCCTAAGTCTATGTCATGGTTTTTAAATTTGAAAGTCCTCCTCTTTGCTTTATTATTCCTGTGTCTAACTCTGCCACTCCCATCTGCCTGCCCTCCCATCACTTGATTCACTTCACCTGTTCATCCTCCCCACTCAGCTGTTCCCCATTCACTCAGTCATAGCCAGATTATCTCAGTGCTTTTGCCCTAGCTTTCCATTGTCTTGTTGTTTGACCTGTACCTAGTTTTTGACCCTGCCTGTTTATGCTTTTCGAAACTTCACCCCAACCTTAACCTTTTTGTACTCTTGCTTGACTGAAGTTTTTGAACTGTCCCATTATTATGCCGCATGTCAGTTAATGTACTTTTTTTTAAATGACGCCAAATCGGTTCTGACCAAGATCGTTAAAAGAGTGACTTCAAGAGGCCCGACCAAGCCAGGAGCGAATGACTTGAAAGCCCCCTGCGCCTGACTGAGACGCTAAAGGAGACTTTTTGCATCAGGAATAAATGACAAAGGCACTTGACCAAGGGTCGGTTTCTGACGCATTGGGAGTGAGAATGAGTTGCGATAAACAGAGACAAAACACAACCAAGGACAGATATATATATTTTCTGTTTTTAGTGATGGATGTGGTTTGTCATTAAAAGGTAACTTTTCATTTGGCTAGTAGTTTCCATATGAGACAGGCTTTTTCTGTAACACAAGCGCCATCTATTGGTGCTATTCTGCAGACTTTAGCGTACATTCTTACACACCATCACCAGTCTGCAGTAGCCTGTTTCATGGTAAGTCGCATATACTGAGCTCCACTGTTATAGTTAGGTAAATGTGTTCATTGTGATATTATGTTAGTAGGCATGTAGTATATCCACACGGGAGGTCTCTAATTTTATGTTAGAGACCATTTTTGTTTTGTTTCTTTTGTTTTAGCTTAAATGAAAAAGTCCACCACGTTGTGCTAGCTTGCTAGTCTGGTTGAGGCCTAGCTTGATAACCTAACATTTATGATACAACCGTGGCAACAGTAAACAGTATAATTTCGGTTTTCATTTAGCTAACTGGAGCTCTTTATAGTGACAAACGTGATTGTGAAAAACTATTCTGCTATTTACCAGGTACAGTTGTCTACTTTTGTGATTTCATACTGGTATTTTGTTAATGTCATGTGTAATACTGTTAACCAGTCTGCAGTAGCCTGTTTCATGCTAACTGGAGCTCTTTATAGCGACAAAAGTCATTTGTGAAACACTATTCTGCTATTTATAAGAATAAACGGCTAGCCAGCGAAAGGCAAAGGCTTTCTCTGTAACACCACACAACGCAGGAGAGAGTGTGCACAACCGCTACACTAACTTGTACGGATAATGAAATCAGTATGTTGGGATCATCGCCTCTCTTTGTAGCTGTGTGTCTCGATTGTGTTCGTTTTCCTTCTTTTAGGGTTGATTTGTGTACGTTTTGAGTGTCATTGTGGTAGTGTTTGTTCTTTCTTGGGTCGTTTTGTGTCTCATTTTCCGTCTTTGTGATTATGTTGTGTATCTTTTTAGTCATTTGGCGTCTCTTTGTGGTCAAGTTGAGTCTTGTTGTGTTTGTGTTGCATCGGTTTTAGGGGCCCCGGACATTTAGATCCTTGTAGTAAGCTCATTTGTAAGAGACAGATTGTGTAGTTTCCACTAAGGTCAAAGGTCAGTGTTTCCTTACCTTCAATCTGAGTGACGAGCTCATAGCTGTGAACGAACCCTTCTCGACCTGCGAGCAGAAAACACTCAGTTACAAACTGAACATGTTTTAATTCACTCACTCTTTCCTGTTTGTTAAGAGAACCGAAGTTGTACCTTTCCCCTTCATGCGTGACCACTCTTTCCTCTCCACTCTGAAACACAAAGACACCGTTTGTTCACATCAGGATGTATTAGGCCACAACCCCATCCTCCACCTTGCCCCCCCTCCCTCAATAGCATTTAAAGCTACAGACACAAAAATGGCACATCCTAAGGAAAGCTCATTGTGGGACTGGCTCTAGTGGCTGTAATTCTGCACCAAGGCTGAATTTCGGGAAAGAGACTTAAGATAGAGTATTAGGGGACCACTAAGGTCTATATAAAAGAGACTTCAGATACAGTATTAGGGGACCACTAAGGTCTATATAAAAGAGACTTCAGATACAGTATTAGGGGACCACTAAGGTCTATATAAAAGAGACTTCAGATACAGTATTAGGGGACCACTAAGGTCTATATAAAAGAGACTTCAGATACAGTATTAGGGGACCACTAAGGCCTATATAAAAGAGACTTCAGATACAATATTAGGGGACCTCTAAAGCCTATATAAAAGCATCCAAAAAGCAGGACCATTAAAGTTGTAATTTATGACAGATCTGTGCCTAATATAGAGGCCACCATGTGTATCTGAAAATGTTATAAAGTGACAGAAAGTTTAGAACACAGTCGAAGCTTTTAGCTCAAAGAAAAAAACACATTTGCAAAAAGAAACATTTAGTTCTTCTAAACTAAGACTTCTTTCAACTGAAACTGTGGAGGATCCAGTACATTAACCTGACGAACTCCTTAATTAACGTGAATGAATGAACGTGTTATATGAACCTGTGTTTGGACGGGATGTATCCCAGTTCCTCCATCTCGCCCTGCTGGTTCACCCGTCTGGCCTGCCACCACTCGTCGTCGCTGCTGTCCATCACATGAAGAACCTCGCCAAAGTTAAAGTCCAGAGCCTGTGAGAGGACGCCACAGTCCCACTGCTTATCGTAGTCAAACAGCGCCCTGAAACCAGACACCAGACGTTAAAAGCTGCTTATCGTAGTCAAACAGCCCCCTGAAATCAGAAAACTAATGTTAAAAACTGTTTATCGTAGGCATATTTCGCCCCCTCTATACTGTTTTAGGTGGACGACTTCAGGTGAGTCAGGGTACCTTTAGGTAGAAACTGTCTGTAGCTTGTCTGAGGGTTAGGGTTCAGGTGAGTCAGGTAACCTTAGGTAGAAACTGTCTGTGGTTTGTCTGAGCGTTAGGGTTCAGGTGAGTCAGGTAACCTGAGGTAGAAGCTGTCTGTGGTTTGTCTGAGCGTTAGGGTTCAGGTGAGTCAGGTTACCTTAGGTAGAAACTGTCTGTGGTTTGTCTGAGCGTTAGGGTTCAGGTGAGTCAGGTAACCTGAGGTAGAAGCTGTCTGTGGTTTGTCTGAGCGTTAGGGTTCAGGTGAGTCAGGTTACCTGAGGTAGAAGCTGTCTGTGGTTTGTCTGAGCGTTAGGGTTCAGGTGAGTCAGGGTACCTTAGGTAGAAACTGTCTGTGGTTTGTCTGAGCGTTAGGGTTCAGGTGAGTGGGGTTACCTTAGGTAGAAACTGTCTGTGGTTTGTCTGAGCATTAGGGTTCAGGTGAGTCAGGTTACCTTAGGTAGAAACTGTCTGTGGTTTGTCTGAGCGTTAGGGTTCAGGTGAGTCAGGGTACCTGAGGTAGAAGCTGTCTGTGGTTTGTCTGAGCGTTAGGGTTCAGGTGAGTCAGGGTACCTTAGGTAGAAACTGTCTGTGGTTTGTCTGAGCGTTAGGGTTCAGGTGAGTCAGGGTACCTTAGGTAGAAACTGTCTGTGGTTTGTCTGAGCGTTAGGGTTCAGGTGAGTCAGGGTACCTGAGGTAGAAGCTGTCTGTGGTTTGTCTGAGCGTTAGGGTTCAGGTGAGTCAGGGTACCTTAGGTAGAAACTGTCTGTGGTTTGTCTGAGCGTTAGGGTTCAGGTGAGTCAGGTTACCTGAGGTAGAAGCTGTCTGTGGTTTGTCTGAGCGTTAGGGTTCAGGTGAGTCAGGGTACCTTAGGTAGAAACTGTCTGTGGTTTGTCTGAGCGTTAGGGTTCAGGTGAGTCAGGGTACCTTAGGTAGAAACTGTCTGTGGTTTGTCTGAGCGTTAGGGTTCAGGTGAGTGAGGTTACCTGAGGTAGAAACTGTCTGTGGTTTGTCTGAGCGTTAGGGTTCAGGTGAGTGAGGTTACCTGAGGTAGAAGCTGTCTGTGGTTTGTCTGAGCGTTAGGGTTCAGGTGAGTCAGGGTACCTTAGGTAGAAACTGTCTGTGGTTTGTCTGAGCGTTAGGGTTCAGGTGAGTCAGGGTACCTTAGGTAGAAACTGTCTGTGGTTTGTCTGAGCGTTAGGGTTCAGGTGAGTGAGGTTACCTGAGGTAGAAGCTGCGGTTGGCTCTCAGACTTCCAGACGAGTTGTTCATCATCTGCTCTCTCAGGTCGTGGATCTTTGCTTCGAAGCGACTGTACTCTGCACACAACAACACAGCAACACATCAACATATCAACACAACAACACAACAACACAAAAACATCACAGATCAGACGCTGCTCACATTTATATAACTTAGAGCAATGTGACACAGTTTGATGTTTCAAACAACACTGTTACCTGCCAGAAACAAGGACTACAGGTAGGACTGTTAAGGCCCTGACACACCAACCCGATAATCGTCCGTCGGACAGTCTGGCGAGGTCAGTGACTCGAGTCTGTTCGGTGTGTTCCGTGCCGATGTCTGTCAGAGGGGCCATCGGCCTTCATTTTGGCCGATTTGACATGTTGAATCGGAGGCGGGCAGTCGGACTCAATGACCAATCTGATTGGTGGAGCGCTAACCCGGAAATGCCGAGTGGGATGAGCATGACAATGCCTCTCAAAATCTGACGAAAAATTTTAAACTGACCTTTGTTGATCTGAAATGAAGACAGATTCAACAACTGCACGGCCTATTTCTCACTTAAAATGTTTTCAGAAACATGTTTCTGTGAACTATCTTCGTAAAATATGAGATGGTCTTCCGAGCTGCCATTATGCTCCGTTGTAAAATCCGGGAGCAGATAGACCCACGTGACGCGTTTCGTCCAATCAGCTGCCGGTGTTCATTTTTGGGGCAACAATACAGATTAGTGTCGCCTGCTGTTATGGAGACGTATTACGTCTCGCGCATGCACAGAACGTACGCTTTGGTGTGTTCTGAGGCACTTTTGGACCTCGGGGAGGCTGTCAGTCCAACTGCCTTTTCTGCTGACCAAAAGATGAAACAATGCTGCAACTTCACCCCGAATTGCCCCGAATCTACCAAACTACAGGTATGAAAGTGCCCTTAAAGTGCAAATGTTCCTCACTGATTCCTCCTTTTTAACTGCTGTACAACATCTGACATGCAACTCAAGTTAGGATGTAAAAATACAGGTGTGTGTGCGTGACTCACCTTCAGGTCTGTACTGAGCCACGATGGTCACCATCTGTCCGGCGTTCTTCAGAGCTGCTGCCGCCTGTTCATGTGTCGCATACCGGAGATCCACACCATTAACCTGCACACGCACACACGCACATGCACACACACACAGACACACGCACAGACAGAAACACACACACACATACAGACACATACAGTTTAAGTATCCAAACCTCAACCTGCAACAGTGAAATCAGTCTGACACATGGTGGTGAACAGCAGGAACTGAAGTTCGGCTTTGGAGAATTTTAACAATATTTTAAAACAGTTAGACTGTATAGACTGTGTGTATATATATATATATATACAGCACTATATATACGGCACTAATAATAGATGTATAATCTGAATATATATATATATATATATATATATATATATATATATATATATATCTGAATATTATGAAAAAAAAAGTTTAATATTTTTGACAGAAAAGCTGGAAAGGTTTCTCATCTCTTCTTAATGGATGTTGCTGGATATATCCAGAGGTTTTCTTTGTTCTCTTGCTGAGGATCTGGTCCCACTTGTTTTCTCTGATATCTGAGTATGTTTCCAGATGTGTCCAGATGTGTATGGGTACTCACGCTGAGGATCTGGTCCCCCTTGTTTTCTGTGGTATCTGAGTATGTTTCCAGATGTGTCCAGATGTGTATGGGTACTCACGCTGAGGACCTGGTCCCCCTTGTTTTCTCTGATATCTGAGTATGTTTCCAGATGTGTCCAGATGTGTATGGGTACTCACGCTGAGGATCTGGTCCCCCTTGTTTTCTCTGATATCTGAGTATGTTTCCAGATGTGTCCAGATGTGTATGGGTACTCACGCTGAGGATCTGGTCCCCCTTGTTTTCTCCGATATCTGAGTATGTTTCCAGATGTGTCCAGATGTGTGTGGGTACTCACGCTGAGGATCTGGTCCCCCTTGCGCAGCTCCCCGCTGAGGTCTGCCGGTCCCCCGGCGAGGATGAAGGAGATGAAGATTCCTTCGCCGTCTTCTCCTCCGACGATGTTGAATCCCAGCCCGGTGGAGCCACGCTGGACGCAGACGCGCCGCGGCTCCCGGGAGTAATCGTCCTCTCCCATCATGCCGCGGGGGATAGGGGAGTATCGCCGTGGAGACGGAGGACCGAGGGCTTGTGGGTAATCGCACATGTAGTCCGGCTCCATGTAGGCTGCAGAGAAACAAAGAAAAGCAGTCAAGTCAAGTCAGGTAGGTTTTATTGTCATTTCTACCATATACCCTGAATATAGTGAGACAAAACAACGTTTCACCGTGGCCCAAGTGGTGTTACACGCTGAGCACGCGGTTACATTTAAAATATATTAAAAACATTTGAGTCACGTTACATTTAGTGCACACACATTATAGATAGGGTTGGGTACCGAAACCCGGTGCTAATACGTGTGTGTGTGTGTGTATGTGCATGTTTGTGTTTGTGTGTGTCTGTCTGTGTGTGTGTGTGTGTGTGTGTGTGTGTCTCTCTCTCTTTCTCTGTGTGTGTCTGTGTGTATGTCTGTGTGTGTGTGTATGTGTGTCTGTGTGTGTGTGTGTGTGTATGTGTGTGTGTGTCTCTCTCTCTCTCTTTCTCTGTGTGTGTCTGTGTGTGTGTATGTGTGTGTGTCTGTGTGTGTGTGTCTCTCTGTGTTTGTGTGTGTGTGTATGTGTGTGTGTGTGTGTGTCTGTGTGTGTGTGTGTCTCTGTGTGTGTGTGTGTGTGTGTCTCTATGTGTGTGTGTCTCTGTGTTTGTGTGTATATGTGTGTCTCGGTCTCTCTCTCTCTCTCTATATGTGTGTGTGTGTGTGTCTCTGTGTGTGTGTGTGTGTGTGTGTGTGTGTACGTACAGCTGGTGAGGTCGGGGGGGCTGTAGCGGTCTGCTGGGTGCATGTACTGCGTGGTGGGTGCCGCCACCTTCAGGTACACCACCTCGCCCGTGTTCTTCAGCGCCACCACGGCATCTTCATGGAGGATGTCCTCCAGAGACACGTGGTTCACCTGCCGAGGTCAAAGGTCACGTTACACTGAAATATACCTGCTGGGGGTCAAAGGTCACATTACACTGAACTACAACTGCTGGGGGTCAAAGGTCATGTTACACTGAACTACACCTGCTGGGGGTCAAAGGTCACGTTACACTGAACTACACCTGCCGGGGTCAAAGGTCACGTTACACTGAACTACACCTGCCGGGGTCAAAGGTCACGTTACACTGAACTACACCTGCTGGGGTCAAAGGTCACGTTACACTGAACTACACCTGCCGGGGTCAAAGGTCACGTTACACTGAACTACACCTGCCGGGGTCAAAGGTCACGTTACACTGAACTACACCTGCTGGGGGTCAAAGGTCACGTTACACTGAACTACACCTGCCGGGGTCAAAGGTCACGTTACACTGAACTACACCTGCCGGTGTCAAAGGTCACGTAAAACTGAACTACACCTGCCGGGGTCAAAGGTCACGTAAAACTGAACTACACCTGCCGGGGTCAAAGGTCACGTTACACTAAACTACACCTGCCGGGGTCAAAGGTCACGTTACAGCATCTGAGATATATATATATACTGTGTATATATATATTTTTTTACGTACGGCCAGGATTTTTTTTTGTTCGATGTTGTGTGGTATCCCGGGAGCGTGTTGGTTCCCCACCGCGTTACAAACCAAGCCGGAACGTAGAACAAACAGGCATACAGACAGGTACAGAGAAGCAAACAGACAGGTACAGAGAGGCAGGCAGACAGACAGGTACAGAGGCAGAGAGACAGGTACAGAGAGACAGAGAGGCAGAGAGACAGGTACAGAGACAGAGAGACAGGTACAGAGAGGCAGACAGACAGGTACAAAGTAAAGAGACAGGAAGAGATACAAGAGAGACTAAAAGAGAGGTAAAGAGAACATAGACAGGTACAGAGAGAAACAAAAGAGCAGAAGAGCAGACAGACGTACAAAAGAGAGGTAGGGCAGAGAGACAGGTACAGAGACAGAGAGACAGGTACAGGGACAGACAGACAGACAGGTACACAAAGAAAGACATACAGACAGGTAGAGAGAGAGACAGACAAACAGACAAGTACACAGAGAGAGACAGACAGACAGACAGACAGGTAGAGAGAAAGACAGACAGATGACATTTCATCAGTAACCCTTTTCAAACTCAAATGAACATTAAAAGCATTAATGTTCTGAAATCTGTCTCCTCGTCTCCTTTCCTACCTTTGGGTCCCTTCATGAGTTTTATCTGTGTGACGCGTTCGCTGGGCGGGCGTCTCCGCAGCACATACAGCCTGACGACAGGCCCCGCCTCCTTCAGCGCCTCCACGGCGAGGGAGTGAGTGACCTCACGTACGTCCACGTCGTTAACGAACACAATGCTGTCGTTCACCCTGGAGACGGAGAGAGAAAGAGAGAGGGATCAACCATCGCTGGGAGGACTCGGCAGTGGCGCAAAAGTGGGTTTGAGCTATATGCTGCGCATAGGGGTGCAGCACCATGGGGGGAGCCAAAGCGATGGTAAAAAGTAATAATAATAAAAAAATATATATTTGTTTGGTATTTTCTATATGTAGCTGCAGTTGTGCGTTTTGTAAATCATTTCTGCATTTCCTCAATGTTATATAACATTTTAGAGGACTAAGAGGCTAGAGTAGGAGCCCTGTCTCATAAGATTCCATCATAGAATGTTGAGATAGAATGTTGAGATAGAATGTTGACATAGAATGTTAACATAGCATGTTGAGATAGAATGTTGACGTAGAATGTTGAGATAGAATGTTGAGGTAGAATGTTGAGATAGAATGTTGAGATAGAATGTTGAGATAGAATGTTGACTTAGAATGTTGATATAGAATGTTGATATAGAATGTTAACATAGAATGTTGAGATAGAATGTTGACGTAGAATGTTGAGATAGAATGTTGACATAGAATGTTAACATAGAATGTTGACATAGAATGTTGACATAGAATGTTGACATAGAATGTTGACATAGAATGTTGACATAGAAGAGGGAGGGGGGAAGCGCCGTGAGCGCTGAGCGAGCAGGTACGAGCGTACGAGTAGTGAGTTGTCGTCTATGGAAAAAGATGTATAAAGCAAAACAGCTGTCGGGGGCTAAAAATAGAAAAAGAAAAAAAGAAAGAGGGAAAAAGAGAGGACGGGATGGACAGCAGTTAAGAAGTGGAAGGTGAAAGGCAAAAGGTAAGATTTAAAGTGTGACGGCTTTGCTTGGAGGCTCGCAAATATTCATGTTCACGGACTAGCTAGCCTTTTGGACACTGGGAATGTAGCAGCCAAATGGGGGTTTACCCAAGGGGGTAAGCCTCGCTGCAGAACTCGAACCTCCTATGGCGCCATTTTGATGCTACCAAACGATCACCCGACATTAGCAACACATTGACTCCCATTCATTTTGACGTCACTTTGACAGTAAATAACTTTACATCTGAAGCGTTTAAAGACTTTTTGTGTCCATTGTTTATTTCTAAAGAAACACGACAATGTATAAAAGGCTCCATTACCTTGTACCTCACGTTATGGCTCCGTTGCAGATGCTTTTATAAAAATAGGCTAACGATTGGGTCATAACCACGAGACATATGGTGCGTTCTATTATTTATCCGTGTCGGAGTTCCGACTAGGAAAACAGACGTTGCCTAGCAACAAGCACCAACACGCCATCTTTCCCCGAGCTCGGAACTCGGACAACCGTGAGGACACCGAGCAAGAATTCCGATACGGATTCCAAGATGGCAGCGCCCTGTGTGACTTGTAGTATGAATTGTTGTCATTGTTTTTGGATCGCTTTGGCTGTTTAAATGAATATTTTAATCACTCGTATTACTGCGATACCTTACTGCGTCCGTTTCTCTGCCTGTTGGTATGGGAATCGGTCTTGTTGTGAGTGCAATATTGAATGAAGCCTTGTTTGCTAACGTGGCTAACGTTACTACTCGGCCAGTGCTACCATAGCAACAGCTTTCCGGGTGGTGTCCATGTTTTTTCTCCAACTCGGACGCGCAAAACATACCAGAACGCTTGAAGTGTGGAAATGACGTCATATCCGAGGTCCGAGTCGGTTCGTTGAGAATAATAGAACGCACCGTTACTGTCACACAGTAGATAAACAAATGAGAACAGTGATGACATCACGTAGAGATGAGACCAGTGATGACATCACGTAGCGATGAGACCAGTGATGACATCACTAGAGATGAGACCAGTGATGACATCACGTAGCGATGAGACCAGTGATGTGTGTGTGTGTGTCTGTGTTTGTCTGTGTGTGTGTGTGTGTGTGTGTTTGTGTTCCTGTGTGTGTGTGTGTGTGTTTGTGTTTCTGTGTGTATGTCTGTGTGTGTTTGTCTCTGTTTGTGTGTGTGTGTGTGTGTATCTATGTGTGTGTGTGAGTGTGTGTGTATGTTTGTGTTTCTATTTGTCTGTGCGTGTGTGTTTCTATGTGTGTGTTTGTTTTTCTGTGTGTGTGTGTGTGTGTGTGTGTCTCTGTGTGTCTATTTGTGTGTGTGTGTGTTTGTGTGTGTTAAATCACAATGCATTACATGTCATTTAGCTGAAGCTTTTATCCAAAACGACTTACCATTGCTATATATGTCAGAGGTCACACACCTCTGGAGCAACTAGGGGTTAAGTGTCTTGCTCAGGGGCACATTGGTTGATGCATCACAGTGGGAATCAAACCCTGGTCTCCCACACCAAAGGCATGTGTCATATCCAGTGGGCCATCACCACCCCTCACACCCCTGTGTGTGTGTGTGTGTGTGTGTGTGTGTGTGTGTGTGTGTGTGTGTGTGTGTGTGTGTGTGTGTGTGTGTGTACCTGAGGCGTCCGTCCTGGGCAGCAGCTCCTCCAGGAATGATCTTGGTGATGAAGATGGACGGGTCGTCTCCGATGTGAGGATTATCAGTCCCTCCTGCGATGCTGAAGCCCAGACCAGAGTTACCCTGAACACACACACAGAGACAAACACACACAGACAGAGACACACAGACACATACACATACACAGACACACAGGCACACACACAAACACACACACACACACACACATTACAACATTATCAAAATAGTGACTTTAGTTGACAACTAATTGATTAATTGATTAATCTTTGCGGCTTTAACTGCTCCTGTGACGATAATTATAATGTTATAACAGAGTTTAAATGGTTCTGATGGTTTTGATGGTTCTGATGGTTCTGATGGATCTAATGGTTCTCTTGTTGTATCTGATGACAGCAGCTGTGTTCAGCTCTTTGATTTCATATCCACTTCCTAAAATAACCTGCGGGGAGTTAAAAATATTCTGCTGCTGTCAGTTTATTTCCTGTGAACGCAGCTTTTAAAACAGAGCGACAGAGACCTCCCACCTCAGAGAGTTACTTCCTCTCGTCTCCCGAGAACACTAGCTCATTCTCACCTGTCACTTTATCTCCTCCTCTATCTCCTCTTTACACCAAACGGCCTCTGATTCTGAATAATGAAGCTAGAGCTCAAGTTCTTTAAAACTGCCATATCTAATCTACACGTGACAAAATGTAAAAACTTAAATGTTGAAAAACTACCAGAAACATTTAATCTGCTCAAAGCTGCATTCTCTCTAACATCCAGCAGGGGGAGACTCCCCCAGCTCCAAACAGAAGCCTATGACAAATGTGAGTGTGTGTGTGTGTCTGTCTGTGTTTGTGTGTGTGTGTGTGTGTGTGTGTGTGTGTGTGTCCCTGTCTCTGTGTGTGTGTGTGTGTGTGTGTGTGTCTCTGTGTGTGTGTGTCTCTGTCTGTGTGTGTGTGTGTGTCTGTGTGTGTGTGTCTCTGTCTGTGTGTGTGTCTGTGTGTCTGTGTGTCTATGTGTGTGTCTGTTTGTCTCTGTGTGCGTGTGTGTTTGTGTGTGTATTTGCATGTCTGTGTGTGTGTATTACTGTGTGTCCAGTGTGTATATTGCGTGTTTATTGTGTGTATTATTACCCTCTCCAGAGTGATCTCTTCATACTCTAGCTCTGTGTGTGTACTGTGTGTACACTGTGTACTGTGTGTATTGTGTATATTGTGTGTACTGTGTGTACTGTGTACTGTGTGTATATTGCATGTATATTGTGTGTATTATTACCCTCTCCAGAGTGATCTCTTCGTACTCCAGCTCTCCTTCTGATCCGTTCATCTGTAAAAACAGAAAAAGACTTTTTTTTTAATCAGGATCTCTCTCTGCCGATGGCTTGTCTCCACGGCAACTCCATGGTAACAGCTGTGGAGCCCTCAGGGGGCCGGTTACCTAGGCAACTTTAACTGTAGCTATGGCGACCACCTTTCTCTCTCATATCAAGTCCTCAACAACAGGATGATTACATCACTTCCTGCAATCTGCTTTTAAAACATTCAGCCACAAACATACAAACTCCTTCACGCACGACCATGTGTATTGCTGTGTGTATTACTGTGTGTATTGCTGTGTGTGTTAAGACAAATATTTAGTGCCATTTTAAGTTGTTTGAGTTTGTTTAGTTTTGGTCTCAATACCAATAGTGTCAGGTAGGAAAATTAAAATGAACGTAACATATCACGTAAGAGGGCAGTCCTGTGCCAAAGTAGGTCAAGAAGGAGGAGCGCAGGTTACGAGTAGCTTCCATTTCATCCAGGTGATAAAAGACGCTGTCTTAATGAGCGCAGCTAGTGCCGACAAGCATGCAGTGAATGCGAGGAGTAGACAAACAAATTAAGAGGAAAATTGGACAGGGTGTATCAGTGAGCAGGACACTTCAGAGACGCTATTGGTTTACACCCTACTACATACTACTTATTATTGCAAACTCCTGGTTTATTGTGAGAAGGAGTGAGTCTTGAACATTTCATCTGTCATCATCCAAGCCTTTCTCAAGTTTGAGGCGATCAATGATGAAAACACCCAGATAACTCTGTGCAGGGGGACCAGATCTCGTAGGACCTAAGGGGGAACAGATCTCATAGGACCTCAGGGGGAACAGATCTCATAGGACCTCAGGGGGAACAGATCTCATAGGACCTCAGGGAGAACCGATCTCGTAGATTACATTACATTACATGTCATTTAGCTGAAGCTTTTATCCAAAGCGACTTACAATTGTTACATATTAGAGGTCACACACCTCTGGAGCAACTAGGGGTTAAGTGTCTTGCTCAGGGACACATTGGTTGATGCATCACAGTGGGAATCGAACCCTGGTCTGCCACACCAAAGGCAAGCGACATATCCACTGCGCTATCACCACCGTAGGACCTCAGGGGGAACAGATCTCGTAGGACCTTAGGGGGAACAGAACTCGTATGTCTTCAGGGGGAACAGATCTCATAGGACCTCAGGGGGAACAGATCTCGTAGGACCTCAGGGGGAACAGAACTCATAGGACCTCAAGGGGAACAGATCTTGTAGGACCTCAGAGGGAACAGAACTCGTAGGTCCTCAGGGGGAACAGAACTCATAGGACCTCAAGGGGAACAGATCTTGTAGGACCTCAGAGGGAACAGATCTTGTAGGACCTCAGGGGGAACAGAACTCATAGGTCCTCAGGGGGAACAGAACTCGTAGGACCTCAGGGGGAACAGATCTCGTAGGACCTCAGAGGGAACAGAACTCGTAGGACCTCAGGGGGAACAGAACTCATAGGACCTCAGGGGGAACAGATCTTGTAGGACCTCAGAGGGAACAGAACTCGTAGGACCTCAGGGGGAACAGAACTCGTAGGACCTCAGGGGGAACAGATCTCGTAGGACCTCAGAGGGAACAGAACTCGTAGGACCTCAGGGGGAACAGATCTTGTATTTAAACTACTATCCTCTGTGTTGTTGGCCAGAGAAAAGAAAAACAGACACAAGATCACTTAAAGCAACACTAGAGAACTTTTCCCGCTTCGGTCCCCCTACAGGTTGGAAGTGTAATTGTCCATTACATTGCATTATGCAAGTTTGCCAGATCGGGTAGTGCGAGCTGTAGTTCGAATGAGACATAATGGGACAGTTCCCCTTCCAACCTGTAGGGGGACAGAAGCGGGAAAGTTATCTAGTGTTGCTTTTAAACTCACTAGTTACTGGATCTGTCCGTTATAAACTATCAGCTTTCAAACAGTTCAAAGTGCTGAAAGCATCAATGGGTTTGTATGGTATCCTACGACTACTGCCGGCCAGGCACATGAAAAGGTTACTCTGTCTTTTCTCTTTAACTTCCTTAACTCCTCCCAGCTAATCTCCACACCTGGAGGGAAAGTGAAACACCTTCCTGTCTACTTTGCTCTGGAAGAGACTCTCTAGAACATCTCCACAGTAACTGCCCAAAGGCCCTTGTAGATGGTCGCTTTCGTATGACTGCAGTTGGTGTTGGTGGTGTTTATAAATGGTAGTGAAAAGAAGCGTAAAAATAAGAGCCAACAGTGTCTATAAAAGACGAAAAACGTCAGAAAAAGTGTTGATTTTCAGGACGACAAATACTGTACATGGTCGAATGGAAGAGAGCACAAGGGTTAAACAACTATCCTCTATGTTGTTGGTCAGAGAAAAGAAAAACAGACACAAAATCACTTTTTAGGGTGCCGAAACTCACCAGCTACTGGATCTGTCCGTTATAAACTTTCAGCTTTCAAACAGTTCAAAGGGCTGAAAGCAACAATTCCTCATGAACGGGTTCCTATCATATCCTATGACTACCGCCGGCCGGTCACACCTCAACTCCTTAACTTCTTCAGGACATGAACACCTGGAAGGAAATGGAGGGCAGCAAATGCAGTGGAGGTGGCAGAGTCACACCTAAGGCAAGAGGCACTGGTTGGCAGAGCGGGGTTGGGCTACTTCCCAAAGAACCAGGTGGGCAAGGCCCAGGGCAAGGAGAGACACCGTCTACTCCAGGAAGAGGTCCGATCAGGGGTGGAGGAAGAGCGAGTGAGTAGGGCGGTGTGTTTCTGGCAGCAAGGAGCTTGGACAAGATGGGAGAGTACACCGCAGCACTTGATCACCTGGGCAAACATCATGCAGGCAGCCTTCCAACGCATCCGATTCCTTGTGCAAACAGTCTACGATGCCCTACCAAGCCCAGCTAACCTCCACACCTGGGGGGAAAGTGAAACACCTTCCTGCCTACTTTGCTCTGGAAGAGGCTCTCTAGAACATCTCCTTAGTAGCTGCCCAAAGGGCCTAGCAGATGGCCGCTATCGTTACCGCCACAACCAGGTGCTAAAAGCAGTCGCTGAGAGTG
>NC_053125.1:38499995-38504995 GCF_010015445.1 Perca fluviatilis
GGTTTGTAGACTGAGACTTTGAGGGTTGTAGACCGAGACTTTGAGGGCTGAGACCCAGACTTTGAGCTGTTGAGACCGAGACTTTGGGGGTCGAGGACTTAGACTTTGAGGGTCGAGACCAAGTCTTTGAGGAGTTGCGACCGAGACTTTGGGGGGTCGAGACTTAGACTTTGAGGGGTCGAGACCAAGTCTTTGAGGAGTTGAGACCGAGACTTAGACTTTGAGGGGTCGAGACCGAGACTTTGAGGGGTTGAGACCGAGACTTTGGGGAGTTGCGACCGAGACTTTGAGGGGTCGAGACCGAGACTTTGAGGACCGAGACTTTGAGGGTTGTAGACCGAGACTTTGAGGGCGTGGGACCAGACTTTGAGGACCGAAACTTTGAGGGTTTAGACCAAGACTTTGAGGGTTGAGACCCGAGACTTTGAGGGTTGAGACCCGAGACTTTGAGGGGTTGAGACTGAGACTTTGAGTGGTTGAGACTTAGACTTTGAGGGTCGAGACCCGAGACTTTGAGGGTTGAGACCGAGACTTTGGGGATTCGACCGAGACTTTGAGGGGTCCGAGACCCGAGACTTTGAGGACCGAAACTTTGAGGGTTGTGAGCCCGAGACTTTGAGGGTCCCGGGACCCAGAGACTTGGAGGACCGAGACTTTGAGGGTTGAGACCGAGACTTTGAGGTTTGTAGACTGAGACTTTGAGGGTTGTAGACCGAGACTTTGAGGGGTCGAGACCGAGACTTTGAGCTGTTGAGACCGAGACTTTGGGGGGTCGAGACTTAGACTTTGAGGGGTCGAGACCAAGTCTTTGAGGAGTTGCGACCGAGACTTTGGGGGGTCGAGACTTAGACTTTGAGGGGTCGAGACCAAGTCTTTGAGGAGTTGCGACCCAGAGCTTTGAGGTGAGACCAAGACTTTGAGGACCCGAGACTTTGAGGGTCGAGACCCGAGACCTTGAGGGGTTGAGACCAAGACTTTGAGGGTTGAGACCGAGACTTTGAGGGGGTTTAGACCAAGACTTTGGGGGTTTAGACCAAGACTTTGAGGGGTTTAGACCAAGACTTTGAGGGGTTGAGACCAAGACTTTGAGGGTTTAGACCAAGACTTTGAGGGTTTAGACCAAGACTTTGAGGGTCCGAGACCGAGACTTTGAGGGTTGAGACCCGAGACTTTGGGGAGTTGCGACCGAGACTTTGAGGGCTCGAGACCGAGACTTTGAGGACCCGAGACTTTGAGGTTTGCGGGACTAGACTTAGACTTTGAGGGTCGCAGACCAAGTCTTTGGAGGAGTTGCGACCGAGACTTTGAGGGCTCGAGACCAAGACTTTGAGGACCCGAGACTTTGAGGGTTAAGACCAAGACTTTGAGGGTTGAGACCGAGACTTTGAGGGTTTAGACCAAGACTTTGAGGGTTTTAGACTTTGAGGGGTTCAGAATTTAGTTGACAAGACTTTGGGGGGGGCACGAGACCTTTGAGGGTCGAACAGACACTTTGAGGACCGAGACTTTGAGGGTTGTAGACCGAGACTTTGAGGGTGAGACCGAGACCTTTGAGGACCGAAACTTTGGAGGGGTTTAGACCAAGACTTTGAGGGTTGAGACCCAGACTTTGAGGGCTGAGACCGAGACTTTGAGGGGTTGAGACTGAGACTTTGGAGTGGTTGAGACTTAGACTTTGAGGGGTCGAGACCCGAGACTTTGAGGGTTGAGACCGAGACTTTGGGGAGTTGCGACCCGAGACTTTGAGGGGCCGGACCGAGACTTTGGAGGACCTAGACTTTGAGGGTTGCAGCCGAGACTTTGAGGGTCGAGACCGAGACTTTGAGGACCGAGACTTTGAGGGGTTGAGACCGAGACTTTGAGGGTTGTAGACTGAGACTTTGAGGGTTGTAGACCGAGACTTTGAGGGGTCGAGACCGAGACTTTGAGCTGTGCAGACCGAGACTTTGGGGGTCGGGACTTAGGACTTCTTTGAGGGATCGAGACCAAGTCTTTGAGGAGCGACGCCAGACTTTGGGGGGTCGAGACTTAGACTTTGAGGGCCGAGACCAAGTCTTTGAGGAGTTGCGCGACCGAGACTTTGAGGGGTCGAGACCAAGACTTTGAGGACCGAGACTTTGAGGGGTCGAGACCGAGACCTTGAGGGGTTGAGACCAAGACTTTGAGGGGTTGAGACCGAGACTTTGAGGGGTTTAGACCAAGACTTTGAGGGGTTTAGACCAAGACTTTGAGGGGTTTAGACCAAGACTTTGAGGGGTTGAGACCAAGACTTTGAGGGGTTGAGACCAAGACTTTGAGGGGTCGAGACCGAGAATTTGAGGACCGAGACTTTGAGGGGTTAAGACCAAGACTTTGAGGGTTGAGACCGAGACTTTGAGGGGTTTAGACCAAGACTTTGAGGGGTTGAGACCAAGACTTTGAGGGGTTGAGACCAAGACTTTGAGGGGTTTAGACCAAGACTTTGAGGGGTTTAGACCAAGACTTTGAGGGGTTTAGACCAAGACTTTGAGGGGTTGAGACCGAGACTTTGAGGGGTTGAGACTGAGACTTTGAGGGGTTGAGACTGAGACTTTGAGGGGTTGAGACTGAGACTTTGAGGGGTTGACCCCCAACCCCCCCCATCACCCATCCTTTCAGTTAATGCCGTCAGGTCGATGCTGCACAGTCCCACTTGCAAGAAAATACATAAAATCCTTCATCACCACTCAGGCTTCTTCTAGTTTTCACAGTCAATGTCATTACACCTATATGTATTTTATATCATTACACTGTTCTTATATGTATTTTATATCATTACACTGTTCCTATATGTATTTTATATCATTACACTGTTCCTATATGTATTTTATATCATTACACTGTTCCTATATGTATTTTATATCATTACACTGTTCCTATATGTATTTTATATCATTACACTGTTCTTATATGTATTTTATGTCATTTGAGCCACAGATTTCTGTCACCTGGACAGACAATAAAGTTTTTTATTATTATTAAGTCTTTATTGCCATATATATCCTGAGGAAAAGGACCAGTTTGAAATATAGTCTTTATATCTGTGACCTTTAAGAAGTGTTCTAGAGGCCGATCTTGAGTACTACAACACTGTAGTTAGCATTTATTAAAGGTCCCATGGCATGGAAATTTGGCCCACCCATGAGAGAGAGAGACATCATGGCTTTCAAACGAGCAAAGTGGCAGTTGGTCAAGACCACACCCCCACCCTCCACCTTGTTCCCCCACACTCCTCCTCAATAGCTACAGACACAGAAATGGCACATCCTAAGGAAAGCTCATTGTGGGACTGGCTCTAGTGGCTGTAATTCTGTACCAAGGCTGAATTTCGGGAAAGAGACTTCAGATACAGTATTAGGGGACCACTAAGGTCTATATAAAAGAGACTTCAGATACAGTATTAGGGGACCACTAAGGTCTATATAAAGAGACTTCAGATACAGTATTAAGGGACCACTAAGGTCTATATAAAGAGACTTCAGATACAGTATTAAGGGACCACTAAGGTCTATATAAAGAGACTTCAGATACAGTATTAGGGGACCACTAAGGTCTATATAAAGATACTTCAGATACAGTATTAGGGGACCACTAAGGTCTATATAAAAGAGACTTCCAGATACAGTAGTAGGGAACCAACTAAGGTCTATATAAAAGAGACTTCAGATACAGTATTAGGGACCCCTAAGGTCTATTAAAAGAGAGCTTCACATACAACAGTATTAGGGGACCACTAAGGTAGGTATATATAAAGAGACTTCAGATACAGTATTAGGGGACCACTAAGGTCTATATAAAGAGACTTCAGATACAGTATTAGGGGACCACTAAGGTCTATATAAAAGAGACTTCAGATACAGTATTAGGGGACCACTAAGGTCTATATAAAAGAGACTTCAGATACAGTATTAGGGGACCACTAAGGTCTATATAAAAGAGACTTCAGATACAGTATTAGGGACCACTAAGGTCTATATAAAAGAGACTTCAGATACAGTATTAGGGACCACTAAGGTCTATATAAAGAGACTTCAGATACAGTATTAGGGGACCACTAAGGTCTATATAAAAGCATCCAAAGAGCACCATGTCATGGGACCTTTAAAGTCTACATCAACAGAAATACATTTACAGGGTAAATGCCTGAACACAACAACCCTAAAACCTTCCAGTCAGAGACGATTCAATGACATCAACGATACTTCAAATACCAGAGAAGAATAATCTAAACCCATTTCTAGCGGACTTCAAACAGCTGACGTTAAAGGGTAAACTATTTAGGTTTCTCCTCAACGGATCAACAGCAGAACGTTCCCAGGATACCTCAGAGCCAACCAGCTTTCACGCTGAAAACGCCAACCTTAGAAGAACAACGGGAGCTCTCTCCCACTTTTTGATTATAAAATAAAATATTAAATATTTAGACTTTTTGGAATTTCTTTCTCATAATATTAAAAAGAATTTCGCCTCTTTTCCCAAAATGTTCTAAAATATATATCGACTTTATTTTTTTCTGATTTTGTTCCCCTGTAGAAGTCGTAATCGCTGCCGGACTAACGACCCATGTGACCGTTTTTAGCTCCTCCCCAAAAAATATTTAGCAGATTTAACCGGCGCTGCTTCCGGAGCTCAGCGCCGCACGGGACGACGTCATTGGTTTAAAGAAATGTAAACAACCCAGAGCGTTGTTTACACCTAGAGTTTCCATCCTATCCCAGCATGCATCTGTGGCGTAGCCAGAGAGGTTTAGCGTAATAAACTCAGTATCCCAGCATGCACCTGTGGCATAGCCAGAGATGTTTAACGATATGAGTTCTGTATCCCAGCATGCATCTGTGGCGTAGCCAGAGATGTTTAACGATATGAGTTCTGTATCCCAGCATGCATCTGTGGCGTAGCCAGAGATGTTTAACGATATGAACTCAGTATCCCAGCATGCACCTGTGGCGTAGCCAGAGATGTTTAACGATATGAACTCAGTA